>NC_041064.1:36375339-36500339 GCF_900634775.1 Gouania willdenowi | reverse complement strand
CATGTTTTGTGACATGGAATTGTGTAAAAAGTGTTTCCATAGCGCTTTAACCACACATTAATAAATAAACAAATGAAACTCAGGTGTTTAAATCGACATCTTTAATGTTACCTAGTTTTTTAGATCAACCAAAAGCAGCACAGCAAAAGCAAAGTTGTCATTTTGACTGAAAAAGCTGCTAAATGATCTAAAAAAAACTACTAAATGATCTAAAAAGCTGCTAAATGGTGCATTTAACGTCAACATGAAAAATGTTGTCATATACACTTTAAGAAGTTTGAAAACTCTAAATAACTATAAAAATGCTTGTGTGGTGAGATTTGAAAAGCAGAAGTCAGAAGTGAGACGGAACAAAGAACAAAGGAAGCACAGATAAATGTCTCTGTGAGCACATAGAACTTTTAAAGCATGTGTTTCTTTTTTTTTAATTTAAAACAGCACAAGGATTAAAGAGATTTCAGGGCAAAACTTAAAGCTACTTAAAGCTGATGATTAACATCGTGTGATGGAAATGTGGCGTCAGTGGCAATATTTGTGATTCCATGGAATCCAGTATCACAGTTTATTTTTAAGTTGTGTCACGTTAAAAGAACCAGTGTCTCACACAGTGTAAAACCTCACTCTATGAAGTTAGAGGAGAAAGCTGCAGAATTCCAACCATGGAGATTAATAAGCAAATTCTGCCCCCTAGTGGTTTCCCTGGCATTTATTAAACCTATAGAATTCCTGACCTGTGCTCTAGTCCACAACACATTTAAAAAGGCTACAATAACTGCTGACTCAAACAGCTCATGAGCTCATATTTTATGAAATATATTTGTGCATGTGGATTACTATTAGTGTTAATGTATGTAATTCATTTATTTCCTCACTTGAAATAAAATTATTATTAAAAAAAAAAAAAAAAACACATTATAAGCACAAATAACTTCAATAGTGTTTTTACTGCTGATGAAATATGATCAAAAAAAATATTGCATTTCACAAAATGGGATGAATGAATAGTGACATTAGTTATTATGCTAATATTTATTTCACACAACGTGTGACATGTTTAGCTTTTATTCTTCCATACAAGTGTTATATCTGACCATAAACAAATCGATGGCTCTGTGTGGCTTTTATGACAGTAAGACGTGTTCTTTTTACTTGGTCTATTCCTTATATGGAGTGGTTAGCATTAGCACTTAGCTCAGTCTGTGTGTCGGTGTATTAGCTTAGCATAGTTAGCGTTAGTTGAGTTTCCAGTTCAAAATCGTTGCTACAGGTTCATCTCTGTCCCTGTGTTTGTGAAACTTGGGTGGATCTGATGAAGGAACTTGAATCGGTTCCCTTTGTTGGATGGTTGTCTGGTTTTAACCAAGTAGTAGTTCATGATGTATCGCAGCATAGTAGCTTCAGGTAGACGTGACGAGACCTCACACACAGACGGCGGTGTGTGCGGGGGGCAGTGGCGGTGCACACCGTGCAGAGCCTCTGTAAACAACGTTCCGCTTTTTTGGGGGGGCATTCTTGGCTAAATTGAGGGACAAATGGCCCGTGGCCGTTGCTAATTTCCAACACGGGAATTCATCGTTTATATCGTGGGATGATATTCTTACCGGTGAGAATGTTTTTGACGATAAATCATAAACGATAAAATATTGCACATTCCTACTGTAAATCACTTTTCATTGCTTTTACACAAATGCATTCAGTGACCACAGTCACCAAAATCCATGAACTTTCTTCAGTCACTCGTTCACTACCTCCTAAACACTAAACTTTTACAGCACATTTTTCAAATGCTAACACACTTTGTTCAAAACAGAATGATGGGGGATAACATGGGGAATGTCTGCTGCAGCTACATTGAAATTTATTGAAAATTATATAAAAATAATTGACAATAAACATATGACGATGCCATTCCACGCACAGCTGAATGTAGTTGTAATTTGGCCTAATCACAATAAAAGGAATGGTTTCTGATTCTGTTTCTTGAGCAAGTATGGATCAAAGAGCAGCAGGTGATCGGTAGAGAGAGAGGAAGAGGAGGAAGGAGAGGAAGACCAAGAGTTGTGGTCTCTGATGAAATCAGGGCCACAGTGATGATTGACCATGTGCTCAATCATGGACTTTCTCTTAGAAACATGGTTCAACGGTGCAGCCAAACTTGCAGCGTTCAACAGTTGCATCAATTATGAGAATGTTCCGACAAACCAACAGGTAAGACCAGCATCCCACAATTACTGTATTGAGTTTTTACATCAGCTGGAAGTTTGGGAGATATTTTGATAACAGCATAGGTTGCCACCTACAGGAGGAAGAGGCCAAATATTCACAGTTGTCCAGGAAACCGCTCTCGTTGACAGTCATCACAAACAATGCAATAAAGCTGAAGAAAATTTGGACAGAGTGCTGAGAGACAACACAACCTTTGCCAACGTGAACACTGCCAGCACTACAACAACTACCAGAGTCCTTGAACGGCATAAGGTACATATGAAGCAAAAACACAAAGTACCTTTCGAAAGGAATGGAGAACGTAACGTACAAGTCCATTATCAGCACATTCTGGTAAGATGTTTATTCAATGAGTAACCAAGCAGACATGCATAACTATGCATATTGTACTGTCATGGAGATGGAGGCCAGACCAACTCCACACAAATTTGTATATGTGGATGAAGCAGGATTCAACCTGGTGAAAATAAGACGCAGAGGAAGAAATGTCATTGGTCAACAGTTGATGTACCAGGCCAGAGAGGTGCAAATATTACAACGTGTGCAGCTCTTTCCAATGATGGTTTGCTTTTACATAAAACCTCTCATTGGCCCCTACAACACAGAGAAGCTAATTCCTTTTTTAGATGACTTCCAACATTTGTTGTTGTGTGGGACAATGTGGTGTTCCACCACTCTGCTGCAGTGACTGCATGGTTCACTGCACATCCCAGGATGTGTGTGCTGTTTTTACCTCCATACTCACCCTTCTTGAACCCCATAGATTTTTTTTTTTCAGCATGGAGGTGGAAGGTTTATGATGGCTCTCCACACAACCAGCTCTCCTTGCTGGATGCAATGACTGCTGGGTGTGGGGATATTTCTCCTACCAGGGATGGATCAGACATTCAAGAAGCTTCTACCCAAGGTGTCTCGCCAGAGAAGACATATGATGTAATGTAGATGAAAACATGTGGCCAATTGCAGATGACGGTGTAAATACAGTACACATGTTATGTTAGTTTTACCTTTTGATTTGTATTCTGCCCCTGGAATTCTGAGATTCTGCATTTTTCAGTTTTTTTTTAATATTGTTTTTAAGGTAATAAAGTACTTATGCAAAAGTGAATTGCTGCATTCCTGATTGAGTCTTGTTACAACATACTGTATTACTAGTGTTGTGTTCAAGACCACACTATCCGAGACCAAGACCAAGACAAGCCGAGACCAAGACCATAAACATTTTTTTTTAGTTTAAAAAATATATATAAATAAGTAATTTTGACAAGGTTCGACAGTTAAATAACATTCTCTCTTTAGTTTTAGTTTCTTTTAAATACATTTGACTAAAATATTAAACTACTACTGCTACTGATAAATTCACGATTATTCTACATATTTGAAAACAATATTTTTATGTCAGCTGAATGTACAGCAAGTGTTTAAAAGTATTTCTGCCAATAACATGGCTGGTCACCTACACACCACCGAGTGTTTCCTCTTTGTTGTGCTTTTACAAATGTATTCTTTGTGGTTCGTGAAACCAAATTTCACAACCAACATGTTTAGCTCCGCTAAACATATTACAGCACTGATATGAAGCTGTATGGACACAAATGACCCAAAATAAATAATACATTCTTTAATTCTATGTAACTCAAAAGTTACTTTTTCCAGTAACATATTACTTTTTGGCATAAGTAATCAAAATAGTAACTGAGTTACTTTGTGAATCAAGTAACTAGTAACGGTAACTAGTTACTTTTTTCAGTAACTAGCACAACACTGCTCGTGTGAGGTTGAATGAGCTGCTTTTGAGGCGTGTATGAAGTGTTTTGAGTAACTGTTGAGTTGATGGATTTGCAGACTGTGTTAAGAGTTTTGAACAGTTTTGTAAGGAGGAGGCATAAAGTAGGCCAATGCATACTGTTATGTATGAGTCCTGAAATTCATGTTTTTTTGTATGACATAAAACATTTATTTTTCTATATGTTTACTGCTTTGGAAAACACATTCAACACACAAAGACTGGAATAAAATGGGCTGTGTGTGTGTGTTACCTGAGTAACAGTAGATTAATAAGCAAAGGCTGCCCCCTAGTGGTTTACCTTTCATTCATTTAAACCTAAACTTCCTGACCTGACATTCACATGCTCCATATTTGATCCCTGGGAGAAAATAAGTTCCACATTTCTAAAGTAATTGATGAAGGGCCTGATTTAATAAAAGTTAACATGCACTAACTTGACATGTTGTAGTGCAAAATTACACACAAGTCATTGTGTTTATCACGTTTTCCTGTAACGGATAAACAACATGGGGGTCTTTCGGTCAGATATTGGACATGCACAAACACAATGGAGCTGAATGTGATGGATGTTTTTGAGGATTTATATGAATTATGTTTGACCAACAGCGCTCACGCACAAATGACGATTGTTGAAGACGAAGGCGGAAAAAAAACGTGACAAAGACATGTTGGAGTCAATATTTTTTTAAATGAATGAATCTAAATAACATTTCTTTTGAGCTATGTTTTCCTACATCTGGTCAACTTTTCTAGATTATTTTCTTATTTGTGAATTGAATGTATGTTATATCAAAATGTGTCTGTTGAGTGGATGAACAGTGGGGCGTCTGTATTGTGGGGGTCTGTAGCGCTGCTATTGTTTCTGATGATCAAAGCAGACTGATTCCTGAGGGACGTCAGAACCAATTTCAGCTGCTCCGGTTTGTCTGGGATTATCACACCTGTGGTTCAGGGCTTAATCCCAGTGGAGACATGGGAATGAGGGAGGGTCAGTGTGAGGGTCACTGTCACATTTGGAGACAAAGTGCCTCCTGTCATTGTGTCCATAAGATTCTTCTCTCATGTGTTCATTCACATGCTCTTGATTTTTCTTCACTATATAAACACTGGCCTCTGAATACTTTTAGGGTTTTTTAGCTAAGTATTGTTTTTATAATTAACGCCCACCAAATGTTTGGACACATTTGGTCATCATTTTTAGTTATTAATTGATTGATTATGGAAGCGTATTGCATTCACTTGGGGAAAAAATTATCTGTTTTTTCTTTCTGAATAATTAAAGGAGCATAGGGCAGGATTTGTGAAAAAATAAACATTCATTTTAAGTTTTTTTAATGCAAGTGGTTGATGAAACGCTCACAACCAGAGCATGAGCCCACACACCTTTTAGCCTCACATACATTTTGTTCTGCTGTTCCGGGTCCAATATTCCCACACTGCAGATGTGACGTCACATGACGCTGGTGCGTGTTCTTGACGGCTTGGAAAGGTGGCCCACTACCCCGGAAAGAAAGAAGAATGAGAAGAAGACAGCGTCCGACCCAACAGTCCCAGGATCAGAACCTGCTCATGGTCCCCCGTACCCGTTACAAGACCAGAGGAGATCGCTCCTTCCAGGCGGTCGCGCCAACGCTCTGGAACGATCTTCCGTTTTCCTTGCGTTTGCTTGATTCCGTTGATGCTTTTAAGAGCCAACTGAAAACCTATTTGTTTCAGAAAGCATTTTAAAATTCCAGTGATAAAGGGTTGTTTTATGACCATCATATTTTTGTGACTGTAACTGTAATTTGTATTGTATTGTATGCACTGTATGTATTGTGAAGCACTTTGTGACTCCTGTCTGTAAAAGGTGCTATATAAATAAATATTACTTACTTACTTACTTACTTACAGTGAGAACCTCTTAAAGAAATGACATATTCACGTTTCATTTAGTGGTAAGCATTGATTTCATTAACAAACAACTGTTAATGTCAACATCAGATCAGCGCGCGGGTAACAAGAGAACGTCAAACACAAACAGGGGCGCAGTGCACTCAAGAGACCCATGGGATCTATTTATATAATCCATGTGTCAAAGATAATGATAATCCATGTAGTTATTCCTCTGCTCCATCCTCCCTCCACTGGGATCCTTTTCTCACTGTTACAGTTAAAGCTGCATTCTTCAGCTACAGCAGCTGCAGCAGGAAAGGAAGAACGCTGCACGCTAACCACACCATGTGACCAACACCACCACCAATTCCCTATATCTGTCTGAACCCGACCCGTCAGGGTAAGGTCGGGTATCCATCCTCTAGTTACAGTAACTAATCAGCTGTGCGCCGTGATACACAGTTACACTAACCACCGTGGTGTCACTATGGAGTTTGTTTTATACATCCTGCTCTTTGAAAATCCCGCGAGAACATCCATCCTATGGATTCCGGGGCCTCAGCTGCAAACCGTGCAGATCCAGAATTTTCATCAGTCCCCTGACTGTATCTTGAGTGACAACGTAGCAGCCTGAATGCACTTCAAATGCTTCATTTTATTTCCATGGGACATGCCACATCTGGCCAGCTGATCCTGGAGTAACGTCGTTATGTCACACAGATCTGAATGTTCATTCCTTCTGAACAACCGCTAAATCCTCAGGTGCCGGCGTAAAGTCCATGGATTAATTGTAATACCATAAATATCATTGCTTAAACCAAGTTGAAAGTACATTTTTATCAAATTAAACAAGTCGGCCATGTTTGGCTCTCAATGAAGAAATAAATGCATCAATGCGTCACAAAAATAGGGAAAAAATTTGCACAAACAAAAGAACGAAAAAGTTACTCCACAAAACATTTAAATTAACAATAATTTAAAAAAAAAAATAAAATAGCCCAAAAGAACAAATCAAATATATAATGTATTATTCAGAAAAACAGATTTATCTATTTTTTTTATTAATGAATACAATATGCTTCCGTAATTGATTGATTGATTGATTGATTTTGGCAATCAAAATACAAATACATATTTTTGTACATAAGCTAAAAATTTAAGAAAGGTAAAGAAAAAAAAAAATTACATACCATCAATATCCCTGCAGAAAAGCTGAAATAAAGAAGGGTTTATCACAGGGGGCGAGGCCACAAACATGTGACTGTATCTGATCTGAGTCTCATATGATCAACATTCATGTCAGTATTAGACAACAAATGGTTTGTGTGTGTTTTATTGTCATTTTGTAAACTAGTACAGTGCCCATCAGAGGTTTGAATTCATATATTGGGAGGAGCTTAAGTAGAGTTGTCAATTATGGCCAAATGAGTATGTGTTTGAAGGTTGGATGTACAAAGAGGTGTACATACAAATCTGAAGTGTTAAAGCGTTCCTCCTGCTGCTGAGGTGTTTCTGCTGCACTACTACTGCTTGCCTCGCACACAGTAGTAGTAATAGAAATAATAATAGTGCATGCGGCTCAGACGCTCCTCTCATGTCCCGTTCAGTTTAACCCACGTCTATCATGACATCATCAGTTACAACATTCTGATTGAAACTCTGATGACATCACTGTTGATGACATCACCTGTGTTCTATGCGGGCCAGAGCCAATCACTGGAGTTCTAAAACAATGCAGGCCAGAGCCAATCACTGGAGAGCCCACCCATTTTAGGACATTGGTATATTTAGTGACGTGCCGTGAGCACTAGGGTTGGGTAGGCAGGGCGTTCCAAATCGAGACCACCAATGTCAACACCAATGACAATTTCATGTTCCTGCTGGCAAGTGTTAATTCAATTCAATTCAATTCAACTTTATTTGTATAGCGCAATTTACAACAAAGTCATCTCAATGCACTTATCAAAATATAAAATTCATAATAATAAAAGAAAAAACCCAACAAGATCCACATGAACAAGCATTTAGCCATCTAACAAAATCAACAACGTAAAACACCATTAAAGAAACATAAACAATTATTTAATATAGCCTCCATAATCTCCCAACAAGATATATCTCATGACACGGCAGCACATCCGAAACACAGAAACACGGAGAAAATGGAGACAACAACAACTCAGAACAGCCTCAGTGAGGGCCATCCACAAAGTCAATACTTCCATTCACTGTGGAAAATGTGAACAATGTTCTGACCTTACCTTTGCTGAAGCTCTGGTAGCTCAGGTGTTGGTCTCCCATCTTTTAAAAGCTGTCATTTTTCCTCAAAAAAAAAAGTTTCTTTATCGTCTCTAGCGCTGTCATCCTGACTGTAGTGTCATCCCGCTTTTTGCTCGAGAACGTAGCAGCAGCGGTCACGTGATATCAATTCACTAATGCACTGTGAACTTACGTATAGCATTTAGCATAGCGCGGTTACGTCCAAAGGCAGCGTAGAGAGCTGCCTTTTTACATAACTGGTTTTAATCTTGTGGAACTGACTGCACATGCACAAATACATAAAAACATGCTATGGGAACAGAGGTAGAGCAGCAATGTGCTTTTGAGAAGGGATGTGGCCTCCTCCTGGCTTACAGCGGTTAGGAAGTAGCAATGTTTAGCGATTTGGGCTATGAAAAGCACAAAATACTGACACTTTCAAACTTATAGGTACTGTAGATGATCGGAAATCGAAAAATAAATAATTTATAATTATATTATAATTAAAACCAATAATCAAAATATTAATTCATTGTTCCTGTTATTTTGTGTATTTATGAGCTCTTTTGGTGTGTTTTTGGATCATTTTGTGTATTTTCATGTCATTTCAATGTATTTTTTATCATTTTGTGTATTTTTGTTGTTTTGTGTGTTTTTTTGTAGTTTGATGTGTTTTTTAGAAAAAAATGTTTACTTACCATGTTATTAAGTCATTTGTGTACATTTGTTTTCATTATACTGTATGTCTATTTGTGATTTTGTGTATTTCCCTGCCATTACTTCACTTTATTTCAGTTTGAAAAACAAAAATAAAATAATTTAATACATGATAATTTGTCAGAAATTGATAAACACTGAAGCCCAATGGCTTATTTTTGCATATCCGCTATCAATGAGCAAATCAAAATATCACATCAATCTAGTTCATTAGCACTAAATACATGATAGTTTAAAGTGGAAGTTAAAATCTTATTTTTGTGTATTTGTCATTGTTGCCTTGTGTGCTTTTATTGTGTGATATATTTTCTGCTTTTCTTAGTTTTTCTTAGCCTTTGCTGGCTTTGATCACCTTTGCCTGATTGTCGAATGTCTGCCAACTACATGGTGTCAGATTATAAATATATGTCTTGCATTCAACACTGCACTGTTGAAGTACTTCACACATCTATATTTTTGTTTTAAACATACATGGTTTTTTGGTTGTGTTATAAAACCATCTTGACAATAAAGATGAATCTTTAGAGATTTAAATAATTCTCTTAGCAGCCTGTTCACTTGGATGATGTGCTACACTTATGGAAGATAATAAGAGTTTGCCAAAAAAAATAGTTATGGCTTAACCCCAGGTATTATATTTGCACAGAACATTGTGATATAATCCTTGAAAATTTTTATTTTTTATTTATTCAGTTCATTTCAGACATGGTTGCAATCACAGAAATTCACTTTGACATTCAGAGCTGAAATCACATCGTCAGCTAAGTCTCAACACTTTAACATTTCTGCCACACACTGACGTGCAACACACCTCAACATGCACCACATCCCGACATGCATGTTTTTGCGAGGGCCCATTCAACGCTGCTTGCAGCTTTAATTGTACTTGAACTGTAATTGAACATGGGGTTCTGTTTTGGGGGTCATGTGGCCCCCGGGCCTTCAGTTTCCCATCACTGATTTAGCACACATTGGAACATATTTAAATGCAACACTGAATCATCTGACGTGTGATGACGTAACAAAGGAAACCTTGCTGTGTGATGACGTCAAGGTACTAGTGATGAGAAAGAACTTCCAGGTTCTAAACTGATTCTACCATTGGGTTTTAATCCTTTGACAAGTGTTTGAATTACCCCTGTGTTTTCTGAGAAAACTTTTCAAATCAGAATGGATGATACTGATTGGTCCGTCAAAAGAGTAATTTTCTTGATGTCAGGCAAGACACTCAATGAGCATCGCTTAGAAAGAAAATTGTGTGATGCCGTCATCAAAGTTGGAGATGAGGAGTTTCCGGTGCACAAACTCATCATGTGTGCCTGTATGCCATACTTCAGGTGAGAATTAGAGGAAATTTAACTTCATAAAATTCAGGGAAATTAGAATAAAGAAGCACAAACTCATTCTGTCTTTCAACATGTTTTACATGCAGACAAAAGATATGAAGAAATTTCAGTTGCAATGCACCATATTTGATCATGTTTTCGGTTCATATACAAACATGCATAACTACAGTTGAAGGTAGATCACCCCAATTAGCGTTTAAAGTCAATGTGTGTTTGGATTTTATTTTATTTTCATAATGTGAAGCCATAAGATTAAGATTTCATATTTAGTGATGTTTCAATGTGCTCAAAGTTATATGCAAGCACTTGAACCAGAGGTTCTCAAACAGCGACGCTTGACATCATGGGGTGGGAGGGGATAAATCCCCCTAGAAGGAACAACCGCTGCCCTCTACCCTCCGGAGCAAATGCACCACATACACCTATATCCATGATGGTTGGGTGGAGAGCAACCCCTTTCTTTGATTTACAACTCATACATTCACTAACCACACACATTCACAAAGAAGATAAGGAGGTATCTCTCCATTCCCAAATGGAGGGTGCTGGGTGGGACAACACATTCAGGTCTGTTGGGTTGGGGCCCGGCCCTTCTGTGGTTGATTTGGCCACCACGCAGAGCTTAAATACATCTAGATGGTGCGCTGGGCCTTTGGGGGTGTGGCTGGGTGTTTCTCTGTGCCGTCCCAGTCTTATGGGGTGTGGGGGGACCTTTTGTGGGGTGTGGATCGCCCCAGACAGATCCCAGACTATGCCCCGTTTAGAGAGTGTGGAGTGGCGCAGTGTGGGGTCAGGAAAAACAAGACCTCGGCACACAGAGGCACATCATAAAAAAAACCACACAATCACAAAACAATTTCAGAACATAGCACGTGTGGTCGGGGGGAGGAGACTTGTGGATGGGAGGATTGCAGCCAGCTGCTGGAGGGCGCGCAAGTGCAGAGTCCCTCCAGCAGCCACTGCATGGAAGAGAGAGGGGGTGTGGGGCCAAAGAAGGCGGTGAAACATGATCCCATTCTGTACTGATTTCAGCCCAGGCGCAGATGATGTGAGATGACCTCAGAGATCAAAAACAAAGTTCCAGGTGGCGGTGGGGAAAGGATGAGGAAGAGGGGGACAGAGCTTCAGTCGACACAACATTGCTGTGAATAGATAACCCAGCCTTGATGGCTGGCTGTGATGGAGCCGAATGCAGATAAGGATTTGTTTTTTGGCCGGCAGCACAATTTTTCCATGCAGCCTACAGTTTGTCTCTCAGCAGTAAATCCAATCAACTTCTCCAAGCTTAATTTCAACCCGCGTAGACAATCTGAGTTTGTTTATTGCATTAGTGTGAGTGTTGAGAGCTCTGCCCAATCCATCCGAAATGACTGGCAACCTTCCCAAAACAGCTGCCGATGTAATTTGGTAAGATAGCTGCCATCTCCAATCAACAGCATACCTGCTATCACAATTCCAATCATGTAGATGTCTTTCATGTCCTCCACAGAAAGGATGGACAGACACACAATCCTCCACTCCCACGAGTCCATCGCGTATCCCGCGGCAAGCGTTACGCTAGGACAGGCGGCCTCACCTCTGCCCGTTCTCCTTGTTGAAAAAATTTGGTCAATTATCTTGAGAGACCAGCTGAGGCAGGTCTGGCAAGGTATTCAGCACATCACCAATTACAGACTCCAATGGGAACCCTCAGCTGAGGGAGGAGCTCAAAAACTTCTTTGCCCCCTTTGAGATTGAGCCATCGAAGTTAGGTGCACTTCAGCCACCTGCTCAGAGCAGTTCCTGCATCACAGTGGTGGAACAAGATGTGCATCACATCTTGAGGGAGGTGAACCCAAGGAATGCTGCTGGACTTGATGGTGTTACTGCATGTGTGCTGAAGGGCTGCGCAGAAAAGCTTGCCAGAGTCTTCACCAGCATATTCAAAAGTCCAATCCACTGTTCCACCCTGCCTGAAGTCTTCCACCATAGTCCCGCTGCAGAAAAAACACAACATAAGCACCCGCAATGACTACAAACCAGTGGCACTCACTCAATTTATCATGAAGTGATTAGAGAAGCTGGCCCGGAGTCACATCGTTGCCTGTCTTCCACCAACTTTAGCTAGACACCAGTTTGCCTATAGGGAGAATGGGTCCACAGAGGATGCAGTAGCCACTACCCTCCGGGCCAATCTGTCTCTTTTGGAGCAACCAGGGACCTACATCAGAATGCTTTGTGGATTTTAATTCTGCATTCAATACCATACTCCCACACAAGCTGGCGCAGAAACTAACAGGCCTGGGAATTAATGACTATCTGCTGGTGGATTCTGGTCTTCCTGTCTGACTGTTCCCAGAAGGTCAGGGTAGGCACCCACACTTCCACAGCCCTCAACCTCAGCATCAAATTCCCACAGGGCTGCATGCTCTTCACCTTGTACAACTATGCCGACAGCATCATTTATTTATTTATTTATTTATTTATTTATTCAGTTTATTTCCGACATGGTTACATTCACTTTTTTTTTTTTTTTTTTTTTTTTCCTTTTTTTGTACATGCCGAAAAAGGAGACGAGAGAAGCAGTTTGCTTATCCGGGTCCCGTCCCCTGTTTTACCATCGCAGATTTACATGGGTTTACATGTCTCTCTGGTCAAACATTCTTGATTTCTTCTGAACGTCCATCTGTAGTCAGTGTTGTCCTCTCTATCTTTTTTTGTGTTGGCCTTGTTCCCTGCCAGACGTTGTTAGCATTCCTCCAGTTCAAGAATAGTTCCTCTTTCGAAGGTGTTTGGAAGGTTTTTCCCTTTTCACTTCAGCAACAACATCATACAGTTTGCGAATGACACCATGACTCAGGCTCATCTCCGGGGTGGATGAGACCGCCTACTGCAACGAGGTAGAGAGGCTGTCAGGATGGTGCAAGGACAACAACTTGTTCCTCACCACTGCAAAGACCAAAGAGATGGTAGTGGATTACAGAGGGAAAAAAACAAACATCCATCCACTGTTCATCAATGGGGGCCTGTGTGGAGAAGGTGGCTGACTTCAAGTTTCTGGGCGTCATCATCAAGGGGGACCTCACCTGGACACCACAGCTATTGTGAAGAAGGTCCAGCAGGGACTGTATTTCTTCGAACTCTACAGGAAACAACTTTCTGAGAAGCTGCTGTTAAAGTTTCATCTATGTTCCATAAAGAGCATACTGACGGACTGTGTCTGTTTAATTTGCCAGATAGACAGAAAAGCACTCCAGAGTCATCACCACCGCTCAGAAGATCATTGGCTGCACTCTCCCTCCAATGGATACAATTCCCACTGTCTCACAAAAGCCAGGAACACAGTGAGGGACTCACCTCATCCTGGTAACCACTAGGGGTGTCCCATCTAAAGAACCACACGATTCGATTATGATTCAGGGTGCTACGATTCTATTAACAATTATCACGATTTTTTATGCATCTTTTTTTTCTTTTCCTCACTTTGAGGCTACTTCATACTTTTAAACAAGGTAGAAGGTATCCATTAATTAGAGCAGTGGTTCCAAATTCTGTTGACCCCTGGGGGGGCCTCAGGAGGCCATAACGACAGATTTACGGCACTCAGATTTGTACGTCACTTGCACCACAGATAAACACGGACAACGTTTTTAAAAATTAAGTGTTGGTTAATACAGACCAAGGGAGAGGGCAACAGAGGAGAGTGGAGAAATACCACTGCAAACTCGGCGGTCCCCCATCCTCACCGAGGGGGCTCAGGGCTGATCTGCTTCCTCCAGGGGGGTCTGGGTCTCTCTTTCACCCCCACAAACAGCATCAGCCCTTGCCATGGGTAAGCTCTGCACCCATCAGGCACTCTACATCCCCGCGCTCATGGGGGTGTGTGGGCAATGCTTCTGGCCTGGTTTGCCATCTGTCGCTTGGAACCAAAACCCCACTCTGCGCCTGCAGGCGTGGCGTTCTTGCCCCATCCAATGCGCACTCAGGGTTCCCAGCAGGCCTCCCTTTCTCCTCTGGGGGAAGGGAGGTGGGTTCAATGTCTCCGGAGCGATGTATTGGAAGCACACTTCAAGTCACCACTTGTTTGAGCTTCTGCCATCAGGCAGGAGATATATCTATCTATCTATCTATCTATCTATCTATCTATCTATCACTCTCAGCACAATCAAAGAAGTTGACTCTATACCCACCCCTTCCATTGTCCTACCCTGACTCTCTCTTCCCTCTTCCTTTCTCCCTCACCACTGTGTAACACTGCCCTCTCTTTTTATATTCTCCCTTTAATTTGTTCTTACCCTTCCTTAGGCAGGGCTGGTCATTTAATCATAGAAGATAATACATGTTTGTCACTGTTGATATACTGTTTATGTTGCATGTTTTAGAAATGTTTTCTTTCTCACTAATCCCACTTGTCTCTCCTTCTTGACTCACAGCGCCCTGATCTTTGACTGGTCAGAACCTGAACGCAGGGTGTTTGTGTTTGATGAGGTAACTCCTGAAATAATGGAGCTGATCATTACCTTTGCATACACCAACAATGTCACTCTGACCAACGACAACGTCTTTGATCTGATGATCGCAGCTGATCGCTACAATATAAGAAGCCTTGTCGACGTCTGCTCTGAATTCGTTGACAATCATCTGAGTCCAGAGAACTGTGTCAGGGTGTGGCAGGTGACAAACACCATTTATTCTCCCGTCCTGCAGAAAAGGGTGTTTATCTTCATCTGTGATCATTTTGAAGAGGTTGTGAAATTAGAAGACTTTCTTCAGCTTCAAGTGCATGAGCTGGCTGACATCCTGGAATGTAATGGACTTAATGTACAGCAGGAGAGCACAGTCTTTGAAAGCATCTTAAAGTGGATCGCCCACATGCCTAATGAACGACGGGACAACATCACTACTCTCTTATCAAAGGTAATTATAATGTGTCTTTACATCATTTGAGCTTTTAGATTAATTGTTTCATATCATACTCTTCTTATAAGAAAAAAACAGGAACAGATAGTAGAAAAAGCAATTGAAGAAATAATTAAGAAACTTACAGTCGAATACGCAGCAAACCCATCTGAACTTTCATGGAAAAAAACTCCTGAGCAAATCAGCTTAAACACAACAAAGAAAAATATTTTATAGTGGCAATTTCTGATAATTTAGGTCAAACTTTAAACTTACCTCAGGACATTATGAAGGTTTTTCATGATTATTATCAAAACCTTCATCAACCCTGACCCTGAAGATATTAAAACCTCCCTCAATAAGTTAAACCTACCGCAGCTCACCATAGAACAGAAAACCACCTTAGACTCACCATTAACCTTACAAGAACTACGAAATGCTTTGGATAGCATGTCAACAGGCAACTCACTCCGTCCAGATGGGTTCCCTGCTGAATTCCTAAAACACTTCTAGTCAATGCTGGCTCCGTTTTTTTCAGAGAAGTTACAGAGATTAAAAATAAAGGTTATGTAGGAGGTCACATGAATACAGCGAACATTATCACTTAAACCAGAGAAGAACCCCATGTTACCCTCAAGCTACCGTCCCATCTCACTTATTAACACAGACATAAAAATGATTTTCAAAGCACTCAATTATATATTAAGACCAGACAGGATTTATTAAAAATAGACACTCCACAGACAGTGTGAGAAGACTGTTTAATTTGATCAACATGGCACAGAACTCTAAAAAGAAAACACTAATCTTGTCACTTGACGCAGAAAAAGCATTCGATAGAGTCAACTGGTCATTCCTCCTTGCTGTCCTTGACAAATTTGGCTTTGGAGAATCATTCATACAATAGGATCTCCACCCTGTACACTAAACCTAAGACCTCAGTAACCACAAACATAATAACATCCCAAAGCTTCACACTGGCTTTTGATGGCAAAATTATTATTATTTTTCTATCTAGGTGAGTTCAATGGACTTCTTACTGTATTTTGGCGTTCTCTCCTGTCAGTCTGCACACACGCAATTTCCTCTTCCTCCCGAACATGCCGCGTGTCAGTGCTTCCCCCGTTTTTTTTATGGTTTTATCTCACCATCGCCACACTCTCTAATAGTCGACTAAAGTTCCACACATGCTCTGGTCGGGCGTGCGCTGCTGTGCGCTGGTAGGAACATTGACGTCATCTCTCGTAGCACCATTTTCTGTCTCGTAAACTCCGTCATCAGTGGCTAATCTCTCATCTAAAGGTGCACTGCTGCCACCTTCAGGGCACCAGTTGGATACTACATCACACTACAGCTTAGATATTGATGAAGGACCTCCACCAGGGTGTTTTCTACTAATCTCCGTGAAAAACATGAATAACGAGTTATCTCGTCAATGGCACTGAGTGAGTTAAAAAGTTTTATAAATTCTTTTTACAAATAAAAGGCTTTGAAAAGTATTAAATTGTGTTAATTTCAGATTAGATAGGTCTTAAATGTGCTTTAGTCACATCACCACAACAATTTCTGACAGACTGAATGCTCTTCTCATTCCCATTCCATCTCGCCATGTGTCTGTGGTTCATACACAGCACATTAGAGATGTAACGATTAATCGTAAGGCAGATAAAAATCGATTCATAGGTATCACGATTGACATCTATACTTTGAAAATTGAATCGCAGTACTTTTTTAAACAGCAGAGGGCGCTATATATTTATCCCTTCTCTTGTTCAGCCGTGTACGCAGTGCTTCTACTTTCTGTCTGGTCGTCTTCTACTCTTCAACATGTTTATAAATATTTCTTTACCCCTTTAGCACCGAAAGAATATCTGTAATATTACGTGAATATCTGTATGTCACATTTTTCTATTAGCTCTGTCTGCTAGCATAGCATCTCTTCTTCACTGCAAGATAGCTGCATGCCAACCGACCACCGGGTTACCAGTGCCCTCTGCTGGTTCAAACAAATATCTGACGTAAATCAGTGCAATGACTGTTTTTTTTTTTTTTTTAAAGTCCAATTGTTAAGGCACAAAATACATTTTCAGTTGCACTTTTAAAAAGAAAAATAATTATTATGCAGTTTTGCATTGTTTACTATAGAACCAGAATTTAAATTAATAGGCTTCTTCATTTGTATTATTCCTTTATTTAGGATTTAGGATGCTTTTGACAATGAAAAATAAAAGGAAAATAATACAGCATTTTCTATTTTTCAGGAATATTTTTCAGTCATCATTTGACTACAGTCCCATTTTGTAAAATAAATCGTGAGAGAATCGTATCGTGAACCCAGTATCGTGAATCGAATCGTATCGGGAGTTGAGTGAATCGTTACATCCCTACAGCACATCCAAGAAAATCACACCATTTACAAGTCAGGCTCATGTTAGTACTACAGACAGACCACAGAATTATGGCAATCAGAGCTCAATCACTGCAGAAAGTATGCTGCACTCCATTTCCTACACTGACTCCCTCTTCCCTGTTCCCTTCCCCCTCACCTAGGTGTAACACTGCCCTCTCTTTTTATATCTTCCCTCTAATAAAGTGTTTCTTACACTTCCTTAGGGAGGGCTGGTGATGGTCACAATTAAAAAAAAAAAAAAAAAAATCATTTATTTAATTGCAATAACAAAACATGCATTGCTGTCTTTAAAAGATTGCACTTCTTGTAGTGTTGACCTTTAACAGCATGTGCAGACAAAGTGAAAAAAATTAAAATAAAGTGTTTTTATTGTAAAAGGGAATTTGACGTCTTATAGCTATGAAGGTATTCTTTAAAATGCCTTTAGAGTGGCCAACCAGCAGACCATTGTTAGCATGAAAAACAAAGGAAATCAATTAATAACATGATAGCATTAGGCCTGGGCAATATATTGAGAATCAAGATACATCAAGATTTTTATTTTGGCATTTTGCATTCGCAAATTTAACTCTGAATGGTATTTCAGGGAAGACTTTATTGAGTTAAAAATATCAAGGATTACTTAATATTGTATGTCACCATTTAGAGAACAAATATTGAGATATGAGTTTGGTGCATATGGCCCAGCCCTAGATAGCAACAAACATGTAAGAGAGTGGGTTCAGATCTAGATGTGAAGTGAAGAAGTGAATTAGAAGCTGTATAATGAGCTGAGGAGACTATTCCCTGCAGACTTCCTGAGGGTGTAGATGAGTTAAAGCAGTTTCCTACAATACAACCTTTAAAAGAAGATTTGTCGAAACCTACAGCATTTTCAATGAGAATAACCATGAACCCAGGAATAGGGATTGAGAATTGTGTTCATACTTGGATGTTTTTAGGCTTTTCTAATGATGACTTTTGCCTTCTTGCTGTTTAGGTGCGACTGGGACTGTTAAGTCCTACTTACCTCCAGCTCACTGTGTTAACCAATGATGTGGTGACAGCAAACGATGATTCCAAGCTCATGGTCCTTGATGCCATCAAAATCATGAGTGAACTTGAAGAAAACTCTACGCCTGGAATCTACCATGAAATCGCTGTCCCTCGCTTGCCAAACAGCATTCTATTGGCCACTGGAGGATGGACTGATTTCAATCCAACTGATGAAATTATGTCCTATGACTACAGAACTGACTGCTGGTTCAGAGGACCACTGAGCAAATTGATGCATCCTGTAGCTTACCACGGCTCCGCCTTCCTCAATGAATATCTCTACATTGTGGGGGGCAGGAAAGACACAGAGTGGCTCAACAGTGTGCACAGGTTCCAGTTTTTCACACAGACTTGGAATGAGGTGGCACCAATGCACCAGCGACGCTGCTATGTGAGTGTGGCTGTGCTGGACGAGTGCATCTACGCCATGGGAGGCTTTAATGGAGTTGATCGACTAAAAACGGCTGAAGTCTACCAGCCGGAAACCAACCAGTGGACATTCATTTCTCCAATGAATAGTGTTAGGAGTGATGCCAGCTGCACCACGCTGAGAGACAAGGTAGGTGATGGTATAATTCTATAGATATTTCTCTTTGTGAGTAATACTAGCACAACTGCACCAAGTTCAACAAGATTTGGGTTGTAGTGACCATTTATCAATGCAGTAAATAATACAGCAGTAATGTAGAGAGCCAGGAAAACCAGCTCAAAGAGGGCTCAGTACTGGTTCTACAAATCAAATAGCTTTAATAAGTCGGCTGCAACACGCCTGCATCAAACATCAAAGAAGAAGGAAACATTTTTAATTGAAGTTTTTTCATCTGTTTTCCTTCAAAGCCAACAATTATTATTTTTTTGCTGTAGTCTCTCATGGACATTTTGAAAAGAAAACCAAAGCTTAACAAACTCTTCTTTTTTTGCCCTCAGATTTACATTTGTGGTGGTTTCACTGGGGAACATAGCCTGCATACCGCTGAGTGTTATAACCCCAGCACAAACCAGTGGACACCGATTGCCCCCATGAGCACAATTCGTAGTGGACCCGGGGTTGTCACTTATATGGACGAAGTTTTTGTTGTGAGTATTTATAGCTTTATTTTATTTTAAGAACAGGCTCAAGAACCACTTTTTCAAATTAGCTTTTAACTAATTATTAATTCATTTCAGGATGGTTATCTTTCATGTTTTTATTGTTATCTTTTGTTGTTTTTATAGTTTTAGTAGTTTTATAATTGTTATATTTTATGTTCTTACAGTTTTATTTTGTTTAGGATTACTATCCCAGTGTTTCCTAGGGTGGAGCCCTCTGCACTGGGGGCTGCAATGGGTCGTGGCTGCAGAGCTGCTGTCTTGTGGCCCTCAGTGTTAATAATTAGCTTTTACTGTTTTGCATTATGTTTTAGATGTTTCAACACTAACTAATGTTTAGACATTGCAGATCTACTTTATACGCAGATGACTGACTGGCTTATTTACTCCCACAGGTTGGTGGATTCACTGGAACCCACCGTCTGTCTTCTGCTGAGGCTTACAACCCAGTGACCAACACATGGCGCAATGTCCGCAAAATGTTGACACCCCGCAGCAACTTTGGCATAGCAGTCGTCGACAAGCGTGTCTTTGTTGTTGGTGGTTGGTGCGGAACTCTGAGCAACCGTGTCGAGTGCTACGACTCCACCACAAACTCCTGGTTCCAGGTGTGCGAGCTGAACGCACCCCGCAGCGCCCTGAAATGTCCTTTGCTGTCTGGATTTCCCCTCATGGATGAGTACTCTGCTCCCTGTTACGTTCTACCCATTGATGAGAATGAAGAGGAGCCCATTTCTGAGGACTAGGTATAAGACCCGTGATGCTCTCCATACGAACCGACCAAATTAGTTCATCTAAACCTGGCTCTTTTGTAATATACACTATGTACATATACAGTACATCCTGAAAGTATTCACAGCGCATCATTTTTTCGGCATTTTGTTATGTTACAGCCTTATTCCATATCTTATAGAATTAACCTCTTTCCTTAAAATTTTACACAAAATACATAAATGACATTGAGAATAAGTTTTTTTAGATTTTGCTAATTTAAGAAAATAAGAAATCTAAGAAATCACATTTACACACCTATCTATATAAGGTCCCACAGTTGATAGTGCATGTCGGAGTGTGTGTGTGGGGGGGGTTGTGCCAGAGGGGTTAATTGGAATCTCCATATATGATTTAAAAAAGCCAGGTGGTTGCGGTTGAATTCCTGTATAATTTATCTATTTAGCTTGTTTGTTTCTTCTATTGTCTTTCAGAATGGGGTAAAGCATTTTCCTCCTGTATGGTAGCTATTTCATTGTTCCATATATCGAGTCCACATGTAGTCCCTTTCAGTTCCTTTCCTCAACTTTTAACAAACGCAGGCAAAAGAGTCAAAATGTTTTATTTCTCCACCAACTGTTACAGAGTGGAATTTACGTCACTTAAGAAAACTTTTATGTCCCGTAACTCCTTGGCCACTTCTTCTATAGCTGCAATTGTGTCTCTTTGAACTTTCAGGACTGCATCCGTGAGGACGAGGCTGCTGCGGGAAGGCGGACAAGGTGCTGTGGAGCCCCCGACCTCACTCATTCCAGCCACAACACCACCGACCCAGCTGGAACACCCTGGTACTGAAGACAAACACACACTGAATAAAAATATAAACGCAACACTTTTGCTTTTGCTCCCATTTTTCATGAGCTGAACTCAAAGATCTAAAACATTTCTTATATCCATAAATTACCTTTTTCTTACAAATATTGTTCACAAATCTGTCTAAATCAGAATCAAAAATCAATAAGTTTTTTATTTGCCAAGTACAGTTTAAAACAGCACAAGGAATATGACTTGGCAGTTGGTGCAAAGAACAAAAAACAAAAAGCAAACCAGAAACAATAATAATGATATAAATATAATATAACCTTATAATAGGCAGACAGAAGATTATAATATAAACTTCTGTCTGCCTCCCCCCCTCCGCTCTTTGTTAATCATTACAATTGCCTCTCCTCCTGCCTCGACCAACCTGCCCCCTTCAAAACCTAATCAGTCTAATTTACACACACCGCCCCCTGGTACACCCCCGACCTCAGAAAACTAAAAACCCACAAACGTCAACTTGAACGTCTCCACAAAAATAAAACGGTTTAACAGTCCATCTTCGAGCCTAGTCCGATCACCTTCAAATATATAAAACTGCTCTCAACACTGCCCACTCTAACTACTACTCCAACCTTATCCACAACAGCTTCAATAACCAAAAGTCTCTCTTCCCCACCGTCAACAAACTCCTCAAACCCTGTGACAACATTTCCCACTCATTAAACACAGACAAATGCAACTCCTTCCTATTATTCTTCCAATCAAAAATTAACACCCTCTACAGTTCCTTAAATATTTCTCTCATCCCCGCCCACTCGTCACCTGCCTCCGCCCCTCTTAACACTTCTCTCTCACCAAATTTACACCTGTCTACCCAGTCAGTTGAACTGTTAAAAATCCTCTCCACCATGAAAACCTCCACCTGCGTACTTGACCCCGTCCCACTCCCCTTTGTTAAGCACTGTTTCCCCACCATCTCCCACGCCTTTATCACATCCTGTCTTGACTACTGCAATAGCATCCTCTTTGGTACAACCTCCACACTCCTAAATAAACTCCAATACATCCAAAACGCAGCTGCCCGCTCACGAGACCACATCACCCCTGTCCTCCAAAACCTCCACTGGCTCCCCGTTCTTCAGCGCATCAAATTAAAACTCCTCCTTCTCACCCATAAAGCCCTTAATAATCAGGCCCCCTCCTACCTCACAAATCTGCTCCACCTCTACACTCCCTCCCGTAGCCTCAGCTCCTCAGATGCAAACCTTCTCAGTGTACTTTTTATATAGTTCAATGGTGAAACCGTCCGGCCCTGCAGTCTTATTATTAGTAAAAGATTTCATGGCATCCACAATTTCCTGAATTGAGATGTTAAGGCATCTTGTGCAGTCTTGCTTAGCTTAGGAAGAGGTAGACCTCCAAACCAGTCAGAAAGATTCCCATTTGCTTTTGACATATAGAGTTGCACGTAAAACAATCATTAATGCCTTTTGGGTCAACAACTAGTTCCCCTGTTTTTGACCTGATTTTATGAATGGTTCTGCTGGCCTGTAAGCCTCTTAGCTGCCTAGATAGAAGTTTATGAGGCTCATTTCAGAGCTCAAAATGTCTTTGCCTTAATTTAAGCAGCTGGCCCTGCACCTGGGGCCTCATTTATAAACACTGCGTACGTACAAAAGAAAGCGTACGCCACATATAAGCAAAGTTTGGAATTTATGAAAACAAAACCGGGCGAGATAATGTGCACGGCTCCACGCACAAAATCATGAAAAACAGGAAACTCTGACCCCAACAGAAAAAGGATGAAACTAAAGACACCTCTGTGAAATTGATACATTTGTGTGAAATAATCAAACATTGCACATTTCACAATACATATCGGGCGCACGGTGGCTTAGTGGTTAGCACGTCCGCCTCACAGCAAGAAGGTCCTGGGTTCAAGCCCTGGGGTGGACACTTGGGTCCTTTCTGTGTGGAGTTTGCATGTTCTCCCCGTGCTGCGTGGGTTTCCTCCGGGTACTCCGGCTTCCTCCCACAATCCAAAAACATGACTGTAAGGTTGATTGGAGTCTCTAAATTGCCCATAGGAGTGAATGAGTGGTTGTCTGTCTGTCTGTGTTGCCCTGTGATGGACTGGCGCCCTGTCCAGGGTGTACCCCCGCCCAGCGCCCTATGAGAGCCAGAGATTGGCACCGGCAGACCCCCGCGACCCTGATAAACGGGTATAAGCGGGTATGAAAATGGATGGATGGACAATACATATCATATATGAAGGACATAATCGCTGTAATAACTGTGTTCTTAAATACAGAGTTATATTCCTTTTTTTGGACCTACTTGCTCTTTTCTTTTTTACGGTTGCAGGCAGGTTTATATTAAAAAAAATTAAAAAACAAAAACCTACGTGATCCCTGCACAACACAGCTGGTGAATTTGGCTGCAACACCTGTAGCTGTTTCATGCAATTAAATGATGGTTGAATATAAAACGGCACGCACCCACACTGTGTAAAGATACACAATGGCTTATTTGGCTCTGCTGGAGGACTTGGCGCAACAGAGACTCCGAAGGGAAAGGATCTTTCCCGACCAACAGGACCTATTGGCTAATGACGCCTGGCTTATGAGCCGGTACTGGCTGCCATGCAGTGTTCTCCTGGACCTCTGTGATGCGTTGGGCCCAGCGTTACAGAGACACACCAGAAGGAACCATGCCATACCTATCCCTATACAAGTACTAACAACACTGGGTTTTCTAGCAACCGGGACCTTCCAGAGGGAACTTGCTGACAGGTCGAGGATGTTGCAGCCTACCTTCAGTAGTATTATGCCGGGCGTGTTAGGAGGTATCATTGGTTTGTCACAACGGTACATTAACTTTCCTTACACGGTGGGTGAAGAGGCAGACAGTAAAATGCAATTTGCAGCAGTGTCTGGTTTTCCCAATGTAATCGGAGCTATAAGGGCCCAGAGTGAATGAAAATGCTTTCGGTTAACGAAAACATTCTCTGAATGTGCAAATTATATGTGACGCAAACAAGATGCTCACAAATGTAGTGGCTTGTTGGCCTGGGTGTACCCATAATTCCTTTACTCTAAGACACAGCAGTGTAGGGCGCAGACGACGCTGGAGCTGTGCAGGAAGGCTGGCTTCTGGGTAATAAATGTGTACCCCTGGATTAAAAAAAAATTAATACACTACTGCAGAACTTAACTCTGTCTCTAACTTGCAGGTGACAGTGGGTATCCACTTAAACGGTGGCTGCAGCCCACAGAGCAACGAGGGTCAACACCTCTTTGATGCCCTTTACCTCCTTGGTTACTTCCCTGATAGAGTCTATTGTGTCCCTCTGCACCTGTAGGACAGTGTCTGTGAGGACGTGGCAACCGCTGGAAGGCACAAGAGGTGCTGTGGAGCCCCTAGCCTCACTCACTCACTCATAGCACCACCGACCCAGCTGGAACACCATGGGACTGAAGAAATATATAATTTTTTTGTTTTACAAGTCTAATTAAACTATTGTGATGACATTCAAAATGTATGTTTTATTTATATCATTACCTTCATCTCGTGCTTCGGGCGCATTCAGTGGCTCGAACGCCTCTGGTGGTTCGGGCACATTTGGAGCATCAGACGCATCGGTGTCACCGTCCATCTCCATCAACACACCGCTCAGGAGGGATTCACTGATGATCCCCGCCAGCCTTTGGCCTGCGAGGCTGAGCTCCACTGTGCCCTGCCCACCACCTGTAGCAGAGATGCTTTTGCGTTGCAGGGTGATGCGCCTTTTCACCTCCACTTTGACGTCCGACCACTTCTTTTTCACCTCCGCCACGGTCCGAATTCTCAGAGGCAGCGCTGTTCATGGAGTCTGCCAGACGCCTCCACTCCCCCGCCTATCTGACATTCGTAACGCCCGAATTGTGCCCACCTAATAAAATCCTTTTTCGTCCTTTTACCATCTGTCATGTTGTGTCTATGAATATTCATTTAGGGCATCCAACTGAATTTTTATGGGCAGCAAATGGGCAGAGCAAAGTGTTTCTTCATGTGCGCCAACCTTCGAGGTGATTGTGATTTATAAACGGAAACAGGCGTGGGACGTATGTGCGCTCTCGTTTATAAATCGTAAAAAAAAAATTGGTATTTAGCATACACCAGCTGAAGTGTGCTTGCCTAGCCACACTTATCTAAATGATGCCCCTGATCAGACAATAGAGTATTAGATTCATATTTCAATATCAGAATATTTTGTAAAGTAGGGGGACTGGGAGAGGATCGATAAGCAGTTTCCAACTGCAGAAGTACTTTTTCTATCTCAGCAAGACGCTTCCTTTTCTCCCTCCTCATAGAGGTTTCTAAAGAGATAATATGACCTCTGCTGACAACCTTAAAAGTTTCCCATAGTTTGGAGTCATTAAAGGTACAGTCTGCAACTCTTATAAAAGTGACTTTTTGTCATATTTGCTAAAGCAGTCACTATGTAAGGACAGCTTTACATGAAACTAGTAGTTTGTGCAAAAAAAAAACAAAAAACAGGCTCATTGAGTCCCGCCCCCTGCTGCTCCTGCAGCATTTGGCAGCTGCGACCGAGCAAAAAGAACCAATCAGAGCCAGGATTGTGTCTAACAGCTGTTGCTCACAGGGCCCGCCCCTTTCCTGGAGCTAGAGCGCCATCTTTTTAACAGTGTATTGTCTGGAGGAGTAGAAGATGGAATTGGTGACTTTTCTGCTTGAAAGGTAATTACTGCTGCTTGATTTACATTATGTTTGATTTGTAATTGTTACACTAGAACTTTGTGATGCATGTGTTCATATGCGCAGCAGTCTCTGTGTGGTTGCTGTAAGTGACACTAAGTTGTTACTGCTGCTGAGGTGTGTGCACATAGAGAGAGAATCGCTGCAGTAATATGCTTTTAACAGAGCATGCTATATTACTGTGATGTTGCTGTCGGACTAACGTTAGCTTGTTAGCTAAAAGTTTGGAGGCAGGGCAAGAGAGCAGCGGTGGAGGGAGGTGGAGGGAGGGATCTGAAAGTCGCAGACTGCACCTTTAACCTCAGAATTGTCATTAGTTTCCAGAAAAGCAGAGATTTTTGCAGACAAACTTGTCATATGATGCATCCAGAAGGAGTGAGTGATGAAATCGACAGTTATAATGTTGTCTTTTATGGTTAAGGTCAAGGACCAAGGAAGTTGGAGAATGATCAGAAATCTAAACATTATGATAAGTTGAAGAGATCACATTAGAAATCAAACTAGAGCCCAATATAAAATAATATATCCTAGAATATGATTTGTGTCTTGGTGAAAAGAAGGAATAATCTCTATTTGTGGGATACTGCAATCTCCAAATATCTACCAGATTCATAGAAGACATTAAATTAATTAACAGTGTGGAAGATGCAGATAATTGGATTGTATTGGCTGACCTGTCCAGAAAATTATCTAAAACACAATTGAAGTCTCCACCAATAATATTATGTGTCAGGAGAGTGAGGCAGTTTATTAAATATCTTACAGAAAAAGGCCGGATCATCAAAATTTGGAGCGTAAACATTCAAAAGTGTAACGTAAAATGGGTAAATATAGCCTGTTACGAAAACATATGTCACGAGGTGACTTAAGACTGTATGGTTGTGACCAAAGTGTGTGTGGGAGTGTGTGCGACAGTGACCCAGCCCACACCATCAGGGATGATTAGAGACAGGTGTGTGTGACTGAATAAAGGAGCGTGGTGGGTCTGGAGAAAGGGGGAGCTAACGATCGGAAACGAGTGACTGTGGCAGGCAAAGTTGGCTCTGTGGGGCAGTTTGGACGAGGCGTGAGGAGATCGAGCAGGACGGGGACCAGGCGAACATGCTCCGGGGTCGAGCGAGTGGAACAGCGGAGCAACGGCCAAGTGACTCTGTGCTTTGTGGGAACGGTGGAGGAGGAACGTACGGCAACCCCCCTCCTTCCAGCTAAGTGCCTGTTTTATTGAACTGTGCATGCAGAGCTTCGGCTTGGGCATTGTGTGTGTTTTGTCGTAACGTGTGGATGCAAATAGCCCTTGCCTCAGGTGATTAGCCCACTTGTTAATGAGCCTTGACTGTTCGCTGGCCGTGGTGCTGACGGCGTGTTCCCCACTTAGGCTTCCCTCCCTGGGCGGCTCTATCGGAGCAGTGGAGTGAGGACGCACCGTTGGAACAGTGGAGGGGGAGAGTTCGCCATCCCCCTCCTTTCAGCTAAGTGTTCCTCTGCATCTTATGAATACTATTGTCAGGCACACCGCTTAAACGCCATAGTACTTTGGCCAATGGTACTGACGGCCGCTGTCTTATTCCCAGACATCCCCGCTGAAGCACACGACGGAGCGCTGCGCAGCATCAAGGGGATCGACGCACCGACTGACCCACTGAACATCCCTCATTTTTTTAGACATAGCTTAGGCCTGGGACTATATTTTAACTTTTGTAGATAAACTTTGTAAACATTTTAAACTGTTGTGCATTGTTGTATTTAATAAAGAACTTCCTCTTTGGACCAGTTGTGTTTTTTTAAACGTGGGACACTGTGCCCTGTTACATATATCTACCGTTTGGGTCACTGATAGTTGAAATATGTCTAAAGGTCATAGTTTTTGCCTTACTGAAAAATTTGGTTAACCCAGGAACACCTTAAAAAATTTTGTTTGGCAGATCTTATATGTGTTTTCTGTAGAAAATAAAAACAAAACACAAAACCAAACATGAAGAACCCCCCCCGCCACTTTTCCAAAAAAAGTGAGAACAGCAACTCTATATAATCATGTAGGGGTTGCCGACCATATGAAGTCTTGAGCTACAGGTAGGCTCTAACAGAGCAGGAGAGGAAACTGGTCACTAAAGTATTTAGGGAAACAACTGAATTACCACCCTTTATTTCAGATCTCAATTTTGTATACATAAGGAGACACACTTATTGGGTACTGCTGAGCGTATATATATAAATCAATGAATACATTGGGGAAATTTTCATGAATATCAGACTGATAATTCTAAGTAAATTGTTTCGGGAAAACAGTTTCACAAAAAATGTAAAACTACTGATAAACTCACCAGATATTCCTTGGAGAGTTTGGATCTTCATTGAAGTATTTGGTCAGGCTTTGGAGGACACACTCCCTCCTGATGTTAATGTAATCACACTGAAACAGGAGCTATAAAGTGGGACAGAATTTAGACAAAATTAGGTGTAACAGAAAGTGAATAGAGCAGGCTTTGTGATGGGCAGTATCTCTAACGGTACCCGTATGACTGACGCAAACACCCAAAAAATGCCCAAAACATAATTAGATATGCATTTATTGGCTGAAGTACTTGTAAGGTCCTCCATACAAAAGTTACATTTGCATTTAACAACTAACCAATATAAACAAAAATACAAAGGGAATTACATTTTTTACACCATCACTGACAACATAACGACCAATATTAATCAATGATGTCAAACTCATTTTACATTTTAATAAGCTACAAACTACGGCTGGGCGATATGAAGCAAAACTAATTTCTCAATATTTTTTCTCAAAATGGCGATAGGAGATATTAATCTCACTATTTTTCACTCAAAGTTTGATCAGAAATGCCATTCTGGTTAAATTTGCTGATGAAAAATGCCACACAAGCATATTTATTAACAAACAGCTGGAAAATGTGTCACTTTAGTCTTTTTCTCCTATATGGGACAGAACGTGAGTGAGTTCTGTAGTGTGGCTTGTTTAGGGGAAGGTCTGGGTTAGAACACACTCAGTGATCATCTAAATGAGCTTTACATGTTGTTCTAAGCAGAAACAAAAGCAGCAACTTCTAAAACAAGTATTTTTAAGCAAAATAAGCTATAAAAAGATATATCTCAGAAATGTGTTAAAATTGTTAAAGAAGGACAAAGCTGTTTGACTGCACTCTATGAATATTAAATTATTGTATGATGTGTTTTGTTCTGTGTGATTGTATAAATAAAAACAAGTTATTTTTTTTGATATAGGCGTTATTGTCATTTTCCATATAGCTGAAATAGAAAACTCAATATATCTCGAATCACGATATACTGCGCAGCTCTACTACAAACCACATTTATTAAGAGAATAATTTATACAAATCATATTATTCTAAAGTTGTGTTTAAGTTGGAAAACAACAACAAGCTGTTTTTAAATACTGGCCCCATAGTATTTGCATAGTTCCTAATACTAGCTATTTAAAAATGTTAGGGGAAATTTAGTTGTATTTTTTAAATTCTTATTTTTATTTCAACTTTTTGTGTAAATGATATACATAGGTAAAAGTATTACTATTTTAGATGACATTATCAACTTTGTGTATTCAAAGCATTGACATAATGATCCAGACATAGCATTTATTAATCTATTTTCAATCAGTGAAACACAATTCCTAGTACTGTGGATATGTTAAGATACAACTTTTGCTTCATAAGAAACACAGCATTCCAATACCTTTATTAACTCATTCACAACCCCTGCACAATACAGTAGAATTAATCTGATAATCATCTACTCAGATCACCACTCATGGAAATAATGACGTCAGTCATTTCACTTTTTGCCGTCTTAAAACACTGAGTGTTGCATTTAATAAATTATAAACAAACACGTTAACACAGCAATGAAGAAACATGAACAAGCACAAATAACGCAAAGAGTTAAAAGTTAAAGAATAGTCAATTAAATAAATCCACAGAGCAAGGCAAGGCAAATTTATTTATATAGCGCATTTCATACTCAAGGCAACTCAATGTGCTTTACATGGTAAAACATTCAATTGTTTAAAATCAATAAGAACATTTAAAATCATCAGTAAAATCAGTAAAATCAATTAAAATCATCAGTAAAATCATCATTACATCAACAACATGACAAAAAATCTCTCTCTCAATCATATGCAGTAGAGAAAAAAAGTGCCTTTAACTTTGATTTAAAAATGTTCACATTAGATGCTGACTTCAGCTCCGCTGGCAGTTTGTTCCACTTCTTTGCAGCATAACAACTAAAAGCAGCATCACCATGTTTACTGTGAACTCTGGGCTCCACTATCTGATCTGTGTCCATAGATCTCAGAGACCTGCTGGGTTCATACCTGACTAACATGTCACTGATGTATTCTGGACCAAACCCATTCACAGATTTATACACCAGCAGCAGAACTTTAAAGTCTATTCTGAGGCTGACTGGGAGCCAGTGTAAAGACTTTAAAACTGGAGTAATGTGCTCTGACCTCTTTGTTCTGGTTAAGACCCGAGCTGCAGCGTTCTGAACCAGCTGTAGCTGTTTGATGAAGACCATTACAATAGTCCAGTCTGCTGGAGATAAAAGCATGGACCAGTTTCTCCTGATCTTTCTGAGCCATTAAACCTTTCACTCTGGAGATGTTCTTTAGGTGGTAGAAGATGTTTTTGTGATAGATTTGATCTGATGCTGAATGTAAGATCTGAGTCAATCAGAACACCAAGGTTTTTGACTTGGTCTTTAGCTTTTAAAGATCGAGACTCAAGATAATTGCTGACAGCAGTCCTCTTTTCCTTGTTACCAAAGATAATCACCTCCGTCTTGTCATGGTTTAGTTGAAGGAAGTTTTCACTCATCCAGCAGTTTATTTTTTCTAAACAGTCACACAACACCTCAATGGGACCATAGTCATCTGGGTTCAGTGATGGATATAGTTGTGTGTCATCTGCGTAGCTCTGATAATCAACCTTACAGTTCTGTAAAATTTGTCCTAAAGGAAGCATATAAAGGCTAAACAGAAGAGGTCCAAGAACAGATCCCTGAGGAACCCCACAGGACATTGGTAATCTGTCAGATTCAAAGTTTCCAATGCTTACAAAATAACTTCGCTCCTCCAAGTAGAACTTAAACCATTGCATTACTTTAACATTTAGTCCAACCCATGTTTACAATCTGTGCAACAAAATTGTATGATCTACAGTGTCAAATGCAGCACTTAGATCCAACAGAATGAGAACAGATACTTTTCCTGAATCAGTGTTCAACCTTATGTCATTGATCACTTTGATCAGATCAGTTTCTGTGCTGTGATGAGAACGAAAACCTGACTGAAATTTATCAAATATTTTGTTGAATGTTAAGAATTGACTCAGTTGGTTGAAGACCACCTTCTCAATGATCTTGGCCATGAATGGAAGGTTGCTGATTGGTCTATAGTTAGCCAGTATTGAGGCATCCAGTGTTCTCTTTTTTAACAGCGGTTTCACAGCAGCTACTTTCAGGGATTTTGGTACAGTGCATGATTGGAATGAGCAGTTAATTATCTGACACAAATCAGTGACAATTGACTTTACAACAGTTTAAAAGAAGTTTGAGGGTATTGTGTCAAGGCAACACGTTGATGGATTCAGCTGCTGAACAGTCTCCTCTATTGTTTTTGGGTTCACTGTAATAAACTCTGACATTGTAGTTGACTCATCCCTCAGTGGTTGAAGCTGTTCAAGCTTTTTGTGATTTTGCTGGTTTGTTCTGATGTTTGACCTTATTGATTGTATTTTTTCATTGAAATATACAGCAAATTCATTGCATTTTCCAGCTGACAGTAATTCAGGGGCTATCTGATCTGGGGGGGTTGTGAGCTTTTCAATTACAGAAAACAACGTGCGAGAGTTGTTGACATTTTTGGCAATAATTTCAGAAAAGTATTGCTGCCTTGCTTTGAACAAGCCATCATTGAATTTTCGCAGACTTATTTTGTACAGTTCTAGATGAATTTGGAGTTTTGTTGATCTCCATTTACGCTCAGCTCTTCTACAGTCAGATTTCAAATTCTGCATTATCTCAGTCCTCCTCCAAGGTGTTTTCTGTGTGTTTGGTTTTCTCTTAGTTTTGATTGGAGCCACCACATCTATGACATTACAGACGTTTCTATTATACTCATCCAGAAGATCATCAACTGTCTCAGCACTCAATGTTGGTGTCATTGCTATGGCTAACATAAACTGTGCACTTGTGTTCTCATTTTTGTACCTTTTCTTTAAACACACATAACTAGAGGGAACAGTCTCTAGGTCAAAAAAGACAGAAATGATCAGATAGAGCTAAGTCTCTTACATCCACAGCAGAGATATCAACACCTTTAGAGATAACCAGATCCAAAGTGTGACCTTGAGTGTGTGTCAGACCAGTCACATGTTGTGTAAGACCAAAAGTATCCATTAAAGCATACAGTTCTTTGGCAGTATTGTCCGTGTTATTGTCTACATGAATATTTAAGTCACCTGTTATTATTAAAAAGTTGTATTCAGTGCATACAACTGACAGCAGTTCAGCAAACTCATCCATGAATTCTCCAGAATATTTTGGGGGTCTATAAACGACTAAAAACAGAACTCTTGAATCACCCTTCAGTAAGAATGACATATATTCAAAGGAGATAAAATCCCCAAATATTATTTCTTTGCACTGAAATATTGATTTAAAAATGGCAGCAACTCCACCACCTTTCCTGCAAGTACGACACTTATTTAAATAAATAAAGTCTTGTGGTGCACTTTCATTGAGAATAGTATTACTGATACCATCATTCAACCACGTTTCATTAAGAAATAAAAAGTCCAAGTGATGTGTCAAAATAAAATCATTAATTATTAGTGACTTGTTAACAAGAGATCTAACATTAAGAAGAGCTAATTTGAAAGACTTTACTGGAGACACTGGTGGACTTTTTGGATGACATGTTATAGGAGTCAAATTTTTATCTCTATAAAGCTTTTTGCTTTTCTTTAATTTCACAATTTTACCTGTGTTACCTGTCACCACAGGAAATAAAGAAGCTGCATTAACTCCATAGGGCCCTGACTTTTTCTGGTTGTTCCTAAAAATAGAGCTATTGCAGTCTAGACTCAGCACACATCAGACCTGTGTCACTCTAAGATGAACACAGCTGGCCTCAGGAGAAGAGTGATCCTGAGCCTGGTATCGTCGTGGAGGGATGGGTGGTGCAGATTGATTCTTTAGAGGAGATAAGATGGGACCATGGTGGGGTAAAGGGTGGGGTGTCAGTCTTGTGCCAGCCAGAACCAGCTCGTTCATCTGGGCAGTTAAATCCAAGAAGGCAGGGGTAGGAGAGAAGGTGGATGAGGTGGAAGTAGGTGAATTTTGGGGTGAAGCAGGTGGGTCCTGAGATGTGGGGGTTGGGTTGACCTCTTCATTTTGGCGATTTTTATTTCTTGCTGGAAGCTCATCGACTCCATGTTCTTTCCTTGTTGTTTTGTTCTCCGATGGTACATGTTGTCCTCTGTCTTTATCAGAACTGATAGCAGTGTGACTGGTGAAGTAAAACAAGTTGGATGTGAAGAGTTTTACTCCAGCCTTGTTTAGACACAGTCCATCTGCTCTAAAAAGATGACGACGTTCCCAAAAAATAGGAAAATTTTCTATAAAATTTAGTGAAAGGGCAGCACAAGCCGAAGACAGAAATTTATTCAAAGAGTAAATCCTTGAGAATTTCAGATCTCCTTTGCGGACTGGAGGTATCGGGCCACTGATGAACACTTTAGGCAGTAAACAGCTCACAGTTTTTAGGAGATGGGTGAAATCCTGCTTTAACACCTCAGACTCCTCCTTGGCTAAATCATTTAACCCAAAATGAATCACAACATTTTTCAAATGTGGGTAATCTGCAACGATATGCAAGATTTTGTCAGCCAGGTCTGATACTGTGTCATTAGGTAAGCAGATCACTTTCACGTTGCTGCTAAACATCTTCTGAGCATCTTTAACAGAAACGTCTCCCACTATCAGTGTGTGAGGTTGTTGCTTTGGCCTACCATGTCGCTTTTTCAATAAAAAAAATGACAATAAAAACTGACAAGTTAATGACTCAATATTATTGCAGGTATTTGTACAGTGTGCACAGACGTGCTTTGACAAGGATGTGAATTAGCATAATTTTGGATTAGCGTATATATATATATATTAAAAAAAACAAAACCAAAAAAAAAAACTTCAAATAAAGCTCCCTGAAAACTAGTTTAAGTTAATAATGTCTGTGCTTGGATGAGTAATAACATATTTGACAACGATTTATTAGACACTGGCTAATAGTTCAAACATTGCTTGCTAATGCACACACAGTGCACACATGTCTATTTATGTTACAGTACCCACATTATTTTACAAAAAAAAGTGTCTGGCACCCTGATAAATACATAAAAAAACAAAAGACTTACGGAGAGGTGTGGTTCATCCTCTGCATTTCTCCACTTGAAGAAAAAAGCTTCAGAGATTTAATGAGATCTGACAATGTCAGGCTGGTATGTTACGTAAGATTCCTATACAGATAAGTATATTTCACATTTTTTGATGCATGTTATATTGTCTATTTTTCCAGTCATGTGTAAGATTTCTATACAGATAAGTAATCAGTAATCATAAAAACAGGATTTAAAAACAGACACGTTGCAAATATGTATAGATATCAAGAGGAAAATCTGTGTAAGGTTTCTATGCAAATAAGTATATTGCACTTTTCACGTTTTTTTTATGCATGTTACATTGTCTTTTTCCAGTTCAGTGAGGTTATATTGTCTTTTTGACAATCCAGTGAGGTAATCCAGTTGTGGGGGTTTGAGAGGGAATGAAGGGATTATTTTTGTTCAAAAGTCATCTGGCCTGAGGGAAGAAGCTGTTACAGAACCTGGAGGTATTGCAATGAAGGGAGCAGGGAGGAGAGACTCAAGGCAGGAAATAGAAAGGGTGGGGAACAATTGATTATTTTAAAGTGAGAGTGAGATGTGAAGTTGTAGTAGAACATAGTGTGCTTATTATGTGTAATCAAGCCAGTCTGGTGACAAATGTGAAGCTTAGGTATAATGGTGGTGGCTGTGGACAGAGGGAAGGAGTGAGTGGTAATACCTAAAACAGGTATTTGGGATCAAGCTTAGGTATAATGGTGGTGGCTGTGGACAGAGGGAAGGAGTGAGTGGTAATACCTAAAACAGGTATTTGGGATCAACATGTCTAAAGTCAAGCCCACTAGGAGTTTTATCCCACATCCCAAGGCGTGCCAGTGCATCGTAGACCAGTGTATGTGCAAAAACCGCTACTGCAAACCCAGGCGCCACCCTGGGCCCGCAGATGCAGCCAGGCCAGCAGAAAGAGTGGGAGCCAAGAAGCAGCCACCGTCCCCCACATACACATCCGAGCCGAGCACCCAGCGTATCTCACCACCAACCCCCCCCCCCCCCCCCCCCCCCCCCCCACACACCCCCCCAACCCCCAGGGGTGAGGTGTCTCTGGTGACTTTCTGAGCCCTGGTACCAAAGACAGGAGGTTTGTCTGTTAAGTCAGCAGCCAGTTATATAAGAGGGTGCTGAATCCAAGGGGTGCCAGTTTGCTCACAAGATTCTATTGAACGCCGAGCTGAAATTCAGAAACAACATCCGCATGTGTGTCCTTCTCTTCCAGAAGTTGAAAGCTCAGGTGTAGGGCAGAGGAGAAGGCATCCTCTAATGACATCACACAACAAAGCTTCCGCTGGTGGTAACCATGGTTACTTTGTTTACCAGTGATGACAAAGAACTTCCACATTCTATTTAAAGGACCTTGATTACCTGGATACATTCCAGCATTTGGCCCTGATCCTTTGACAAGTGTTGGCATTTCCTCTGTGTTTTCTGGGACGACATATCAATCAAACTTTTCAAGTCAGAATGAATTACATCAATTGGACCGTCAAAGAAGTGAATTTGAAGATATCAGGCTACACACCTGATGAGTATCGCTTAAAAGGACTTTTGTGTGATGCCGTCATTAAAGTTAGAGATGTGGAGTTTCCGATGCACAAACTCATCATGTGTGCCTGCATACCGTACTTCCAGTGAGTGAATGTATTTTATTTTTTGCCTTATGATTATTATGAGTTTATCATTACTTTTTTAATTTATTGCACACATTTAGCTTTTTTATGAATTTTGAAGGAGAAGAATCACAAGTTTTTAGCTTTTTCACTCGCACACACATTAACTTGTTCACGTGGGCACGTAAAACATTTACTCAAACGTGAAAGTCATCAAAGAAGACGATAAATGTTTGTCACTGTAGATATATGTTTCATGTTTTAGAAATGTTTTCTTTCTCACTAATCCCACTTATCTCTCCTTCTTGACCCACAGCACCCTGATCTTTGACTGGTCAGAACCTGAACGCAGGGTTTTTGTGTTTGATGATGTAACTCCTGAAATAATGGAGCTGATCATTACCTTTGCATACACCAACAATGTCACTCTGACCAACGACAACGTCTTTGATCTGATGATCACAGCTGATAGCTGGAATATAACAAGCCTTGTCGACGACTGCTGTGAATTCCTTGGCAATCATCTGAGTTTAGAGAACTGTGTCAGGGTGTTGCAAATGACAGAGAGCATTTATTCTCCCATTCTGCAGGAAAGGGTGTTTATCTTCATCTGTTGTCATTTTGAGGAGGTTGTGAAATTAGAAGAATTCCTGCAGCTTCAAATGCATGAGCTGGCTGACATCCTGGGATCTGATGGACTTAATGTACAGCAGGAGAGCACGGTCTTTGAAGGCATCTTAAAGTGGATCGCCCACATGCCTAATGAACGACGGGACGACATCACGACTCTCTTATCAAAGGTAATTGTAATGTGTGTAATTTAAAGGCTCAGTTATGAAGGTATTCTTTAAAATGCTTTGAGATTGGCCAATATATCGAGATTTCAGATAAATCAATATTTCTATTTTGGCATTTTGCATAAGCACATTTACCATTAAAATGCTTTTTTTCTGGGAAGACTTTCTTGAGTTAAAATTATAAAAGATAACATTGTATATCGGCATGTTGAGAACAGATATTGAGACATTACTGATTTCTCCTGGGGGATTTCAATACTCACACTGACAACAGTGAGACCCCCCTCCAATTGGAACCTGAGCAGTGCTTTGTTATTGGACTTCTTTGCTCATCACTTATCGTCAATAATGAACACCATGTTCAGGCATGATGGTTTACATATGCGCACTTGGCACCAGGACACCTTAGTTAATGATAGACTTTGTAGTTGTGTCACATCGGACTTGCGTACAATGGGTAAAGAGAGGGGAAGAACTGTCAGCCGATCACGACTTGGTGGTGAGTTGGCTTAGATTTCGGGGGAGCATGCCAGTTAGACCTGGTAGACCCAAACTTATTGTGAGGGTCTGCTGGGAATGCCTGGCAGAGTCTCTCATCAAAAGGAGCTTCAACTCCCACCTTTGGGAGAGCTTCAACCATGTCTCTGAAGAGGCAGGGAACATTGAGTCTGATTGGGCCATGTTCTGAGCCTCTGTTGTTGAGGTGGCTGACCGGTGCAGTGGGCGTAAGGTAGTTGGTGCCTGTCGTGGTGAACCCATTGGTGGACACCTGGAATGAGGGATGCCGTCAAGCTGAAGGAGGAGTCCCATCAAGCCTTCTCGGTCTGTGGAACTCCGGAAGCAGCAGGCAGTTATTGACCGGCTAAGCTGAGTGATGTTGCGGCGGTCGCTGAGGCAAAAACCCGGACATGGGAAGAGTTTTGCAAGGCCATGGTGAACAACATCTGGACACAACTTCAAAAAAGTTCTGGACCACCATCCAGCATCTCAGAAAGGGGAAACGGTGCACTGTCAACACTGTGTGTGGTGCAGAGAGTGCGCTGTTGACTTCGACTCTGGACATTGTGGATCGGTGGAAGGAATACTTCCACCTACTCAATCCAACCAACACACCTTCCGATGAGGAAGCAGAGCCTGGAGACCCAGGAGTGGACTCTCCTATCTCTGGAGATTGCCGAGGTGGTAAAAAAGCTCCTCGGAGGCAGGGCCGAGGGTGGATGTGATCCGCCCAGAGTTTCTCTAGGCCCTGGATGTTGTGGGGCTGTCATGGTTGACACGACTCTGCAGCATTGCGTGGACATTGGCAAACTGGGTTGTTGGTTAAGAAGGGGGATCGGAGGGTGCGTTCAAACTATAGACCTTCCTGTTGAGGTCTTTTCAGGGGTTCCCGGAAAGAAGAGTCCGCCAGAGTCAAACCTCGGATCCAGGAGGAGCAATGCAGTTTTTGTCCTGATCACGGAACTGTGGGCCAGCTCTACACCCTCAACATGGTCCTTGAGGATTCATGAAGGAGACTTGTTGAAACCTACAGCATTTTCAATGAAAATAACCATGAACCCAGGAATAGCGATTGAGAATTGTGTTCATATGTGGATGTTTTTAGGATTTTCTAATAACAACTTCTGTCTTCTTGCTGTTTAGGTGCGTCTGGGACTGTTAAGTCCTACTTACCTCCATCTCACTGTGTCAACCAATGATGTGGTGAGAGCAAACGACAATTCCAAGCTCATGGTCCTTGATGCCATCAAAGTCATGAGTGAACTTGAAGAAAACTCTAAGCCTGGAATCTACCACAAAATTGCTCTCCCTCGCTTTCCAAACGCCATCTTATTATCCACTGGAGGATGGACTGGTAGCACTCCAACTGATGACATTGTGTCCTATGACTACAGTACTAACTGCTGGTTCAGAGGACCACTGAGCAAACTGATGCATCCTATAGCTTTCCACGGCTGCGCCTACCTCAATGAATATCTCTACATTGTGGGGGGTATGAACGAGACAGTTAATTCCTTCAACAGTGTGCACAGGTTCCATCTTCTCACACAGATTTGGAATGAGGTGGCACCAATGCACCAGCAGCGCTGTTATGTGAGTGTGGCTGTGCTGGACGAGTGCATCTACGCCATGGGAGGCTTTAATGGAGTTGATCGACTAAAAACGGCTGAAGTCTACCAGCCGGAAACCAACCAGTGGACATTCATTTCTCCAATGAATAGTGTTAGGAGTGATGCCAGCTGCACCACGCTGAGAAACAAGGTAGGTGATGGTATAATTCTGTTGATATTTCTCTTTGTCAGTAATACTAGCACAACTGCACCAAGTTCAACAAGATTTGGGATGTAGTGACCATTTATCAATGCAGTAAATAATACAGCGGTAATGTAGAGAGCCAGGAAAACCAGCTCAGAGGGCTCAGTACTGGTTCTACATATCAAATAGCTTTAATAAGTCGGCTGCAACACGCCTGCATCAAACAACAAAGAACAACAAAGATTTCAGATTTTTATTTTGAACTGAAGCTTTTTCATCTGTTTTCCTTCAACGTTGATTTTATTTTTTTTAATTTTTTTTTTTTTTGCTTTAGACTCGTGGAAATTTTGAAAAGATAACCAAAACATAAACACTTTTTTTGCCTTCAGATTTACATTTGTGGTGGTTTCATGTGGGACCAAGAGCTGCAAACCGCTGAGTGTTACGACCCCAGCACAGACCAGTGGACACTGATTGCCCCCATGAGCTCACGTCGTAGTGGACTCGGGGTGGTCGCATATATGGACCAAGTTTTTGTTGTGAGTTTATTAAACATAATAGTTTTTTGATATGGCTTTAATGACTGAAAACATTTTGAATGTTTTAATGCTGACTCATATTTAGACATTGCAGAACTACTTTCCACGCAGATGATTGACTGGTTTATTTACTCCCACAGGTTGGTGGATACAACGGAGACACCGTTCTGTCTTCTGCTGAGGCATACGACCCAGTAACCAACATATGGAGCGACGTCCCTGCAATGTTAACACCCCGCAAATGTTTTGGCATAGCAGTCATCAACAAGTGTCTCTTTGTTGTTGGTGGTTTGAGCACAAGAATCAGCAGCCTTGTCGAGTGCTACAACATCACCACAAACTCCTGGTCAGAAGTGTCCGAGCTTAACACACCCCGCAATGCCCTGAGTTGTTGTTTGCTGTCTGGACATCACCAATTGGATGAGTATTGTGTACCCCGTTACATTCTAACCAGCAATGAGAATGAAAAGGAACTCACGTCAGAGGAGTAAGTCTAAGACACCTGATACTCTCCATACAAACCTGCCAAGTAGGCTTTACACAGTCAGGATTTTTGGGCTGATCACCGATCAGTTAATTTAAACAAAACGATCACCGATCCGATCATATGAGTTGAAGTGTTTTTTTAGCTACGGACCGAATTCTTTCGGTACTACCTGATACAGATTCACAGAGAATAAAACGGCACCATGTTTTGGGACCTAAACACAGACTTGTGACTGTGAAGGAGCGGAAGAGTTCAAGCATTTCCATGCAGGACTTGAACATTACATTTGTTGTCAGAGTGTGTGTGTGGGTGGGTGCGTGGCCCTTTAACTGCGAATTAATACGCTGGTCACTCAATCATCAGATATCCCCTGAATTACTGTCAGCTGGAAAATGCAATGAATTTGCTGAATATTTCAATGAAAAATACAATCAATAAGGTCAAACATCAGAACAAACCAGAAAAATCACAAAAAGCTTGAACAGCTCAACCACTGAGGGGAGAGTCAACTACAATGTTAGAGTTCATTACAGTGAACCCAAAAACAATAGAGGAAACTGTTCAGCAGTTGAATCCATCAACGTGTTGCCTTGACACAATACCCTCAAACTTGTTTAAAACTGTTGTAAAGTCAATTATCACTGATTTGTGTCAGATAATTAACTGCTCATTCCAATCAGGCACCGTACCAAAATCCCTGAAAGTAGCTGCTGTGAAACGTCTGTTAAAAAAGAGAACACTGGATGCCTCTATACTGGCTAACTATAGACCAATCAGAACCTTCCATTCATGGCCAAGATCATTGAGAAGGTGGTCTTCAACCAATTGAGTCAATTCTTAACATTCAACAAAATATTTGATAAATTTCAGTCAGGTTTTGGTTCTCATCACACACAGAAACTGCTCTTATCAAAGTGATCAATGACATAAGGTTGAACACTGATTCAGGAAAAGTATCTGTTCTCATTCTATTGGATCTAAGTGCTGCATTTGACACTGTAGATCATACAATTTTGTTGCACAGATTGTAAACATGGGTTGGACTAAATGTTAAAGTAATGCAATGGTTTAAGTTCTACTTGGAGGAGCGAAGTTATTTTGTAAGCATTGGAAACTTTGAATCTGACAGATTACCAATGTCCTGTGGGGTTCCTCAGTGATCTGTTCTTGGACCTCTTCTGTTTAGCCTTTATATGCTTCCTTTAGGACAAATTTTACAGAACTGTAAGGTTGATTATCAGAGCTACGCAGATGACACACAACTATATCTATCACTGAACCCAGATGACTATGGTCCCATTGAGGTGTTGTGTGACTGTTTAGAAAAAGTAAACTGCTGGATGAGTGAAACCTTCCTTCAACTAAACCATGACAAGATGGAGGTGATTGTCTTTGGTAACAAGGAAAAGAGGACTGCTGTCAGCAATTATCTTGAGTCTGGATCTTTAAAAGATAAAGACCAAGTCAAAAACCTTGGTGTTCTGATTGACTCAGATCTTACATTCAGCATCAGATCAAATCTATCACAAAAACATCTTCTACCACCTAAAGAACATCTCCAGAGAGAAAGGTTTAATGACTCAGAAAGATCAGGAGAAACTGGTCCATGCTTTTATCTCCAGCAGACTGGACTATTGTAATGGTCTTCATCAAACATCTACAGCTGGTTCAGAACGCTGCAGCTCAGGTCTGAACCAGAACAAAGAGGTCAAAACACATTAGTCCAGTTTTAAAGTCTTTACACTGGCTCCCAGTCAGCCTCAGAGGAGACTGTAAAGTTCTGCTGCTGGTTATAAATGTGTGAATGGGTTTGGTCCAGAATACATCAGTGAGATGTTAGTCAGGTATGAACCCAGCAGGTCTCTGAGATCTATGGACACAGGTCAGATAGTGGAGCCCAGAGCTCACAGTAAACATGGTGATGCTGCTTTTAGTTGTTATGCTGCAAAGAAGTGGAACAAACTGCAGCAGAGCTGAAGTCAGCATCCAATGTGAACATTTTTAAATCAAAGTTAAAGGCACTTTTTTTCTCTACTGCGTATGATTGAGAGAGATTTTTTGTCATGTTGTTGATGTCATGATGATTTTAATTGATTTTACTGATGATTTTAATTGATTTTAGTGACGATTTTAATTGATTTTACTGATGATTTTAAATGTTGTTATTGATTTTAAACAATTGAATGTTTTATCATGTAAAGCACATTGAGTTGCCTTGAGTATGAAATGCGCTATACAAATAAATTTGCCTTGCCTTGCCTTAATATTCTATTAAGGTTTATTTAATTCAGACCATTTTTTTCAGGAAATTAACTTTGATCTGACATTTTTTCGACTGTCAACTGCCTGTCTTATATAGCGCAAATTACAATAGTCATCTCAAAGCGTTAAAAATATAAAATTCTTCAGTAAACCAAACAAATCCACATGAACATGCATCAGCAACAGTGGGGAGAAAAAAAACTCAAGAAATATCCATTAGAAGCAGGCTCAGAGGGGGCAGCCATCTGCTTCGACTGGTTGGAGTTAGTGGACAAAAAGATGAGAACAGAAGAGGATAGAGAGACAGTACATCTTGCGGGTTTTCTCCGGGTATTCCGGCTTCCTCCCACTATCCAAAAACACGACTATTAGGTTGATTGGAGTCTCTAAATTGGCAGTAGGAGTGAATGCGAGTGTGAGAGGTTGGTTGTCTGTGTGTTGCTCTGCGATGGACTGGCGCCCTGTCCATGGTGTACCCCTGCCTAAAGCCTGATTTACACCACTGCGTCAGGACCTACACTGTAGGTACAGTGTCGCCATGATGCTGAGTTGGCCAACAGCACTTCTGCATGTATGCAATTAGCCGCCATGCCGCTAGGGGGTTGTGGATGTGAGAGCGTATGTGTGAAATTTCAGAGAAGCATTAACCTCCCAAATTGCTTCTTAAAATGCAATTTTGGACACAAACATCAAAACAACAGTTTCAAAATGTGCGCTTTATTCTCTAATATAAACATATACAATCGCGCAAAAAAGTATTTAGTCAGCGACCAATTGTGCAAGTTCTCCCCAAAATATGCAAAAAATCAAATTGTAGGATTTTTAATTAATTTAATTGCAGATTATTGTGGAAAATATGTATTTAATCAATAACAAAAGGTTATCTCAATAACTTGTACTGTACCCTTTGTTGGCAATGACAGAGGTCAAACGTTTTCTGTAAGTCTTCACAAGGTTTTCACACACTGTTGCTGGTACTTTGGTCCATTCCTCCATGCAGATCTCCTCTAGAGAAGTAATGTTTTGGGGCTGTCGCTGGGCAACACGGACTTTCAATTCCCTCCAAAGATTTTCTATGGGGTTGAGATCTGGAGACTGGCTAGGCCACTCCAGGATCTTGAAATCCTTCTTACAAAGCCACTCCTTCATGTGGTGTGTTTGGGATCATTGTCGTGCTGAAAGACCCAGCCATGTTTCATCTTCAATGACCTTGCTGATGGACGGAAGTTTTCACTCAAAATCTCACAATACATGGCCCCATTCATTCTTTCTTTTACATGAATCAGTCATCTTGGTCCTTTTGCAGAGAAACAGCCCTAAAGCATGATGTTACCACCCCCATGCTATACAGTAGGTATGGTGTTCTTTCTCCTCCAAACACGACTAGTTGAGTTTTTACCATAAAGTTTTATTTTGGTTTCATCTGACCAAATGACATTCGCCCAATCTTCTTCTGGATCATCTAAATGCTCTGTAGCACACTTCAGACGAGCCTGGACATGTAGTGGTTTAAGCAGGGGGACACGTCTGGCACTGCAGGATTTGAGTCCCTGGTGGCGTAGTGTGTTACTGATGGTAACATTTGTTACTTTGGTCCCAGCTCTCTGCAGGTCATTCACCAGGTCCCCCCGTGTGGTTCTGGGATTTTTGCTCACCATTCTTGTGATCATTTTGACCCCACGGGGTGAGATCTTGCGTAGAGCCCCAGATGGAGGGAGATTATAAGTATCTTGTATGTTTTCCATTTTCTAATAATTGCTCCCACAGTTGATTTCTTCACACCAAGCTGCTTACCTATTGCAGATTCAGTCTTCCCAGCCTGGTGCAGGTCTACAATTTAGTTTCTGGTGTCCTTTGACAGCTCTTTGGTCTTGACCATAGTGGAGTTTGGAGTCTGACTGTTTGAGGTTGTGGACAGGTGTGTTTTATACTGATAACGACTTCAAACAGGTTCCATCAATACAGGTAACGAGTGGAGGACAGAGGAGCCTCTTAAAAAAGAAGCTACAGGTCTGTGAGAAACAGAAATTTTATTTGTTTGTAGGTGACCAAACACTTATTTTACTGAGGGATTTAATAATTAATTCATTAAAAATCCTACAATGTGATTTTCTGGATTTTTTTTCTCATTTTGTCTCTCATAGTTGAGGTTTACCTATGATGAAAATTACAGGCATCTCTCATCTTTTTAACTAGGGAGTACTTGCACAATTGGTGGCTGACTAAATACTTTTTTTGCCCCTATAATGATAATAAATATACATATATATCCAAGTTCTGATCAGGAGATAACGTTCGATTCTGATCAAGTCTGAAACCATGTGATCAGGCCCGATTTCCGATCACGTGATTGGGACATCCTTAGTGTGTATGTGTTTTTAAATGCAGAAAAAAATCCAAAGCTACATAACTCTGTGTGACTGACGTGTTTGCTAAATTTGCATTATTATTATTCTTTAGAGCAAGAGCCACTCCCAGCGAAAAAAGAAGAACCAGCACCAAGGCCCAAGTTGCGGCCGAAGGAATCAAAGAGCTCCTGGCGGACATGGACCATCAGGATGCTGAGGAGCAGATGCGACTACAGAGAAAAACTGCACAACAAAAATCTGAGCAGGAGGAAGAGAAAAAAAAATAGGATGAAGAGAAGGCGATGCGCAAGGCAGAGAGGCGTGCATGGGCTGAACAGTTTTCTGCAGTCTTTTTTTTTGTCTGTACATGCTGCCAAATGTCAACACTACAAGAAGTGCAATTTTTGCAAGTTTTGTTATTGCAATGAAATAAATTAATGTATTTGTTAGAAGAGTCACTTCTACACAGCGTTTAACGTGACATAACACAGCACACGTTTTGCAGTTTCCGGTGAACATCCGCACCTACGGGATCACCTCATTTATTCACACACACATGCATGTCATCTCCTGATTGCACGTCACATGATCAGCGCGTCCACAGCGGCCGCCAATGACAACATTAAACACAAATAATCAGGGGCATAATAATAATAACATAAATGAGAGCATATCTCTCAACACCCCCACTTGCTCACATTTAGAAAATCATTTCTCTTTTTTTTTTTTTTTTTTTCATACATGATTAGGCGCTCACACTGCAATAGTTCATATACCAAACATAAACAACTCAAATGTCATTAGCTTCAGCTTTGTAGCTGGTTTAGTTAGGACATCTGCAACCATTTCATTGGTTGGACAGTATTCCAAGTTCATCTGGTCACCATTCAACATAGATCTTACAAAGTGATATTTAATATCCACATGTTTACATCGCTGTCTGTGTACAGGGTTTTTAGCTAAGGCTATAGCTCCCTGATTGTCCTCATAGATAATGCACCTGTATTTTTCACCATCAAAACAGTTCAACAGCTGTTGCAAATACAGGCACTCTTGCATAGTCGCAGCTAAAGCCATATACTCTGCCTCACAGGTGGATAGTGCGACTGTCGGCTGTCGTTTGGTTTTCCATGAGACTAATGGACCATTTCTGTTTAAACTGATACAGTAACCTGTGGTGCTTTTTCGATCACTAACATCAGCGGCCCAATTAGCATCACTGTAAGCATGGATTATGGTCTTATCTTTGCATTTTCTAAAACAAAGTTCTTTGTTTTGAGTACCTTTTAAATACCTTAAAGCATGCTTGACCGTCGTCCATTGTTCAGTAGTTGGTCTAGAAAAATACTGAGACAGTTTGCTTACTACAAAGCTCAGGTCTGGCCTTGTACAGGTTGCCAAGTATATTAAGCTCCCAACCACCTCTCTGTATTTCTTCACATCATCCATTAGTTCAGCATCATCACTGTAGTCAAGTTTTTGTTCACAAGGGGTAGCTCTAGACTTACAGTTTATCATGTCAAATCTCTCCAGAATTTTCTGTACATATTTGCATTGCGACATTTTGACACAATCAGCAGTTTGCTCAAAGTCAATACCGAGAAAATGTGTCTGTTTACCTAGGTCTTTCATTCTAAATTTGGATTTAAGCATTTCTTTTACACATTTCAATACATCATTATTACTGGCGGCAATAATCAAATCATCTACCCATATGATTATGTGAATTTTTTCTTCGTCAGTAACTCTGCTATACACACAATGATCAGCTGGATTTTGTGCAAACTGCATTTCACATAAATAATCATGCAACATTTTGTTCCAGTTGCGCCCCGACTGTTTTAGTCCATACAGGGATTTCTCCAGTTTACACACTAGTTTGTCACCTTCCTTAGATTTGATTTCATATCCCTCAGGCTGTTCAATGTAGAGCTCACATTCGATTGGCGCATGTAAATAGGCTGTCTTTACATCCATCTGGTGGACAATCAGATTGTCCTGTGCTGCTTTCTGTGCTAACACCCTGATACTGGTCATGCTCGCTGTAGGAGAGAAAGTCTCTTCATAGTTCACACCTCTCTTTTGACTGAAACCTTTGGCGACATATCGGGCTTTGAATTTGTCTGATCCGTCATTATTCTTTTTCATTGCATAGACCCATTTACCCCCCACTACATCTTTGCCCTCAGGTAGAGTGGTTAGGGTATATGTCACATTGTCTTTTAATGACTGCATTTCCTCCTCCATAGCATCAGCCCATTCTTTGGCTTTCACTGAGGTCACTGCCTCTTTATATGTTTGAGGCACATTACATATTAGTCTGTAACAATAGTCAATGTTGGTTATGTCATCTTCAAAACCACAAACATAGTCACCATAATATTCTGGCTTTTTTCTCTCCCTATCAGGATATCGCCTTTCTGCAGATTTGTCTTCTTTATTTTCAACTGTCTCCTCACTTTCAACTTTCACTGATTTAGTCTCACCCTCTTCTGTCTCACTTTGTGTAAGAACTTCTTGGTCTTCAGTTATTTCTATGCTAACTGGTGGGGTTTTCACAGATTGGCTTTTATTTTGGATCACAAAATCATCATCCTCAGCATCCAGCTTTTCACTGTTTACTCTAGATACAAATTCCACAAGTCTATGTTTTTGTATTTTGTTTCTGCTGGGATAGTACACCATGTAGGCAGGACTATTTTTGTCATATCCTACAAAAATGCCTTTCTCACATCTAGAGTCCAACTTTGCTTTGTAATGCTTGTAAGCATAACAGACCTGTCCAAATTTCTGCATTCTGGCAATATTTGGCTGTCTGCCCTTTAACATGTAGTAAGGAGTCTGTTTAGTGCGGTTGTTAAAGCACCTATTCCTCACCACAGCAGCTGTCTGGACAGCATAGGTCCATAACATCTTTGGTAGTCCACTCTCTATGAGCATACACCTGGCCATTTCAAATAAAGTTCTCCAGTTACGTTCAGCAGTACCATTTTGGTGTGGAGAATATGGGGCTGAGGTTTCATGCCTAATACCACTTCTGCTCATTAATGCTTGGTACTCTCTTCCTGTGTACTCCGTACCATTGTCAGATCTCATGCATTTTATTTTGCCATAAGGGGCTGTATCAGCTATAAACTTCTCAGTAGCTGGCACTGTGTCACTTTTATTCTTCAAAAAGTATACGAACACTGCACTCGAGAAGTCATCTGTGAAGGACAGTGCGTACCTGTGACCATCTTTGGACACTGGATCTATAGGACCAGCTAAGTCTGTGTGCACCATGTCCAGAGGTACTTTAGCCCTCATATCTGGCTCTCTGCTTCTAGATTGAACAAACTTCCCCTGAGTACATACTTCACACTGTGGGGCAGGTTTACTTCCTTCATTCCTAATGTCCATCCCATTTACAACATCTCTTAACTTCATTATATCTCCATAATTGCAATGGCCTAGAATTTCATGCCAACTCTGTAAATCAAGGCTTTTCTTACAGTAGTCATTGCAGTCATTTTCTGATGTGTGGAGATAGTAAAGTTTGTTGTGTACGTGTATGGGGAATTTTGTACCGTCTTTATGAAGTAGAACATTCTTCTTCTCACTGAAGATCACTGTGGCTCCGCTGGAGGTGGAAGCTTTCACCGAGAAGATATCCTGGGGATATGATGGGATGTACAGGGCGTTCCTGAGCGTCGTTCGGAAACGCCGTCCCTCGCTGTCGAGTAGGCACACCTCCGCGTCACCTCTGCGCTTGGCGACTCCGTTACTCCTGGAACCGTCAGCCAACTCAACGCTGTGCGTCCCGGCCTGGAATCTGCCGTCAAAACGCTTGAACTTTGCGATGTCTGTGATGATATGTGACGTTGCACCCGCATCCACCATCAGACCTTTCCTCTTGTTATCCGGCACCCGCACCTCCGCGTCGTTCACTTGGAATGCGTATTCCGTTTCCGTCTCCTCGGACGCTCTCCGTGCGTTATCCCGCTGCCTTGTCCGTCTGCATCTAGCATTGTTGTGTGTGTTACTTTTGCAATGGTTGCACCACTGTTTGCGCAGACAGGCTCTGGCTATGTGACCTCTGCTACCGCATTTGTAACACACAATGTCTGTATTGCCACTGTACTTGGCTCCCTCGGGCGCACGCCTTGTGCCAAACTGCGCTCCTGCCTTCATGACATTATCATCTGATGCAGTTGCGCGCATGTTTTCAACATCCTCATAACTTCGGAGCTTTGTCTTAAATGCAGCAAAAGTCATTTTATCGTCACTCTGAGACACATGTATGGCAAATGGCTTAAATGTCTCTGGCAGCCCTTTCAAAACCATTGCGATCAATAGTCCGTCACTGAGCGTCTCTCCTGCGCTTCTCAAAGCAGTAATCGCAGTCTCTGCTCTGATTCCATATTCAGTGACATTCTCAATGGGTGACTTTTGCAGTGAGGTCAACTCGGTGTATAAGTTAATAACTCTGGGCTTGCCTGTACCAGCATAGTATTGCCGGAGAATCTTTAGCGCCTCACATCCGTCGTTCCCGGCATCGCGCATCACCAACGACAGGCTTTTATCATCCAGAAACTGAATGAGCTCCGCGTAGGCCTCTGCATTTTTCTCGTCATCCTCGTCATCATCTGGAGCGGCATCCTTTAAAATAGTGTCCTTTAATCCTTGCAGACAAAGGTGGCCCAAAAACTTAGTCTCCCATAGCTCATATTTTTTCTCGTCACCATCAAAAACGAGTCTCGCCCAGCGGCTGCTCGGCACCGCGTCTCTGTCTCTTTTACTCATGTTGAAGGCTGATTACTCCAACTCGCCGCTCAGGTGCACACAGTGAACGTTGCGACCTTCACCCGGCAGGTTCATCAAACTGTGCGTTATGGATCTGGGCCCATAACCTGTTAGAAGAGTCACTTCTACACAGCGTTTAACGTGACATAACACAGCACACGTTTTGCAGTTTCCGGTGAACATCCGCACCTACGGGATCACCTCATTTATTCACACACACATGCATGTCATCTCCTGATTGCACGTCACATGATCAGCGCGTCCACAGCGGCCGCCAATGACAACATTAAACACAAATAATCAGGGGCATAATAATAATAACATAAATGAGAGCATATCTCTCAACAGTATTTTATTGCTTGATTGTGACCATCACCAGCCCTCCCTAAGGAAGGGTAAGAAACATTTTATTATAGGGAGGATATAAAAAGGGAAAGCAGTGTTACACCTAGGTGAGGGGGTGGTGGGGGAGGGAGAAGAGACCAGGGAGGAGAGACTCAAGGCAGGAAATAGAAAGGGTGGGGAAGAGTTGATTATTTTAAAGTGAAAGTGAGATGTGAAGTTGTAGTAGAACAAATTGTGCTTATTATGTTGCGTAATCAAGCCAGTCTGGTGACAAGTGTGAAGCTTAGGTATAATGGTGGTGGCTGTGGACAGAGGGAAGGAGTGAGTGGCAGTACCTAAAGCGGGTATTTCAGATCAACATGTCTAAAGTTAAGCCCACTACGAGTTTTATCCCACATCCCAAGGCGTGCCAGTGCATCGTAGACCAGTGTATGTGCAAAAACCGCTACTGCAAACCCAGGAGCTGCCTGGGCCCGCAAATGCAGCCAGGCCAGCGGAAAAAGTGGGAGCCAAGGAGCCCCAGGCCACCCCCCATGGCTGAGCAGCCCCCCAGATGCCCCCGAGAACCCAGGCTAAGAAGCAGCCACTGCCTCCCACATACACATCCGAGAAAGCCCTAAGGAGCCGAGCACCCAGCGCATCCCGGCACCGACCCCAACCCCAAGACCCCCCGCCAGCATCCCACCGGATCCCAAGAGCACACCTGTGGGACAGGGAACCCCCAAGGGCGAGCCCACCCCAGCCCACGAATCGGCCACAGTCCAGCAGGACCACACAGCCCCAGTCGGCAAAAGGACAGCAGCCCAGGCCTCGCCCCCCACCGGACAGCGCAAGCCCCGGGGCAATGCCCCCAACCGGCATGCAAGCGACTGGCGGCCGCCACCACGGGAAGGAGGCACCCCAACAGCACACATCCGGTGTGGAGCAGCAGCCTCCAGCCAAAGGTGCCCCGGACCCACCCACCAGTCCGCAGATAGCAGGACAGACCTACCAAGAGGCCGATACCGACCTCAACCACCAGAACAGCTAGAGCCGCCCCCCAGCAAACATCATCTTCCCGGAGCACCAAGCAACCCCCCCCCCGCCCACACCAGCGCGGCAGGCCGCCCCAGACCCACACACCGCGGGGAGTGCCCCCAAGGCAACCAGGAGACGAGACAAGAACCAAGCCACACCCGAAGGGAAGAGGCACCCCCACGCCCCGCCTGGCCGGTACCGCCCGGAGAGACCCCGCAAAGAGAGCCCCCAGCAACACCGCCCCACGCCCCTTAAAGACCCACCGCCCAGCCACGCCAGTTTTCTGCACGCTCAAGTTTGTTCGTTGACATGCACCAAGCAATGCAGAATGAATTTTCTCTTCTGCAAGAGACTATAGGTCAGCAGCTGGACTTAACTTTATTTTTTGTACAAAGTTGCACTGAACCGATTTTTTGTAGTGTTATGTGTTTTTGCATGCCAGTGAATGAATAATATAAATAATTTTTCCATTTTAACAGTTTTATTCAATTCATTCACATTACAATGCCCTTGATGGGGTGACAGATGCTGGAGATGTAATGCATACTTCTTTTATGGTAAGCAGAACATAATGGCTTGGCTTTTAAGTTTGCATAGTATGAAAAGGTGGCATAAACACCAGTGAATGAATAATATAAATAATTTTTCCATTTCAACAGTTGTATTTAATTCATTAACATTACAATGCCCTTGAATGGGGTGAAAAAGTCCTGAGATATAATACAGACTTTTTATGATAAGCAGAACATAATGATAAGCAGAACATAATAGCATAATAGGTTGCATAGTACAAGAACAAATCCTCTCTCCCTCAGCTACAAACACATGTTTAATTCCTCTGCGAGTAGTGCTGATTGTGATAACTAAAAATGTGTACATAAACATACAAAACATCCATGTGATTCTTTTTAGTGTATTTTTAATCCAAAAAATATATACAGCAACCACAAAATGTTGAACAGAATTGGTGCAGTTTAGAGAATTTACATAATAGTTTCCCGGATAGCCTGGTAACCTGCGCGTGCCTATGGATCTTGATACGAAACCTGGTCAGGTACAGGGCAGCTCTGGCCTTCAGCTATGGTCCACTCTGGCAAGAAGTCTTCTTTGTGGATCTCACATATGTTGTGGAGAACACAACGGGCGAGTACAACATCAGACACTGAAGCGGTGGCAACATCTAGTCATTAACCCCGGCACCTCCCACGACCTTGAGACGTCCAGAAGAATTTTCCACCACCATCCTTGCTGAACTCAAGCAGAAGTTGAAATTTCTCTCTTGTGGCATGAGTGCACGGTGGTTGTTGAAACCCTTCATCAGCCAGTTTCTGAGGGGATACGCAGGGTCTCCAATGATGTGCACAGGGATCTCCACATTATTAACAGTTCTGGATGCCTGGAAGGAAAATGAATAGTAATAGGGTAAACAATACAATAACCACATTAATAAGAGTCCAAGTCACACAATGACAGACTTTATCTAGGTACTGCTATATTATGATTAAGATTAAATCAGGGCTTTCGCCTTTAATTGGCCATGTAATGTTAGTACATTAATGGAATTTGTCCTCTGCATTTACCCATCCCTGAGGAGCAGTGGGCAGCCATTTTGCGGCGCCTGGGGAGCAGTTCGGGGTTAAGGGATTTGCTCACCATCCCACAATGTATGTGTACCATACATTGTGGGATAGTGTACCAACATATCTAACTAAAAAGCAAGGGACGTCTGTGGGGATGTGTGTGTGTGTGTGTGTGGATGTGTGTGTGTGGAGCAAATATCTCCCCGACGCGGTGCGAGTTGGACCTGAAACTCGGTCGACGGGTTCCAAATACCCCGAGTGTGTGTATCTGTTATTTTGGAGTAATTTGGTAGTTTCAAAATGTTTATTTTAATTTTATTTCACTTCTGGACGGCCCCAAAATGAAACCTATTCAGCTTTTGACCTCAGGGTGTGAGGGGGCACTAGCGCACCATCTTCACCGCACAGCTCAAGAGTAAGAGCAAGAGTCACGTGTGCGGCCAGAGCCAATCGCTGCGCACACAGCTAAGCAGCTGTAAACACACGAGCGATAGAGAAGAAGATAGTTTAGACCGAGACACGGAGATCTCTGAATAGATCGTTTGAAACCGTCAGCCACTGGTGACTGGTGTGGTGCCGTGCATGGAAGCTAAGCTCTGACCACTCGGTTCAAAGGTAAAAAATTATTTTAGTTTTTTTAAAAAAGACAGCCGAATTGTAGATAATACTTTAATTTACTTACTCACTCATGTAGTTTGGAGCTTTACGTTTTGTTTTGCGCAGTTTTGTTACTTTTCTGATTGGCGCTACAATGTCTATGGAGTTTTGTTATCAGCGTCTCAAACATTCACAGGAACACACACACAAGGTATTTATTTATTTGATGCGCGTTCATGGAGTCGGATGTAGACACACACACGGCTGATGCGCGTGCACGGAGTAGATGGATGTAGACACACACGGAGGAGATGGATGTAGACACACACACACACACATACACACAGTATTTATAATAAAAAATACACTAAATGAGTAAAATGAAACAAAAACTAAACAATATTTACACAAAAAATTCACAAAATTATTCCAGAATCACTACAATGGCAACAAAAACAATAATTATACAAATAATGCACAAAAACACAACAGAAAGATACAAAAATACTCCAAAAAACTGACTCCAAAAAACATACAATACAGAAAAATACACCAAACAAAAAAATAAAAAAAGTGAGTAAAAAAACAAAAACAACAAACACATTTATCACGCTCATATCCCATAGAATTAAACCAGGAAAATTGCACCCACATTTTGCACCTGCAAATATAATCCTTCTGCTCCCACATAAATGAATACAACCGACGGGCACTGTACTAGTATATATATATGACCTATAAAGGCAAAAAGCCCAAGTTAATTTAATTTTATTTTATTTGAAAACCTAAAAACCATAGCAGCTGCATTCGCGATTGAAGAGATCCAAGAATGTGCAGCACAGTCCACATTGCTTGTTTTTCCACCATTTATGTTCTTCTTACTACTTTATAAGTCAGGTCACGTTTACGCCTACCCCAGAGGCAGCCAAGTGCCGGCTTTTGGAAAAAGAGGAATATTACACCTCCTTTTTACACAGAGAAGGCGGCGATTTGCCAGCCTTACATTGTAGCAAATGTGCCGCCTTCGCTGTGTAAAAAGGGCCACTGTGAAATATAAATGTGTCACCAGAAAGACCTTCTCCCATCTTCCTCTCTGAACGAAAAAACAGGAGGACCCAAGAAGAGTTTGCTTCTGTTATCATCTCTCTTTACCTTACGATCAAAAGAAAACTGTCGGCCCAATGTTTACATGCTAAGTTTTCAAACTCTGGCTTCGACACCCTGCAGTGACTTGTCACCTCCAAAACACTAACCAGAGGTCCCACAGGGCTTTGGAAAAACATTAGTGGTTTTTCACTCCAAAGAACAAAGAAACTGTTACTATGTTTGAAAAGTCACAAAAGAAAACATTATTGGAATGTTCCTGCAGAAATTGAAATTGCAAATATTCATGTGCCACACTTTTTAGGTAATTCTATAGCCAACAGAATGCTATTTTAAATGTTTCATCATTTAAAAAGTGCTTAAAGTACCAGAAAACATCACGAAAGTCAGTTTACGGTATTTACGGTTAACCATATAGTAAAGAAAAAGCATAACATGAATTTTGACACTCAGGTTTACCAGTAGAATTCATTAACCAGTTTCTGAAGTAATACGAGGATATTTTCCAGCCGTCTTTGGTATCAAAGTGTCCCATAATACATGATATTTCAATATATGATGTTGAAAAGATTATTTGAATTACGCTGAAGTAATTATCATTGCTTATGTGTTGTGTTTAGAAATCCCTCACGTTTGTCCCTGTCATCACATATACACGCACACAAGACACACCCACAGGCTGCAAGCCGAGATGCTGGAAACTTTAAACCAATCAACGAAGTCCATTCTTGGAAGGCGAGCCTCAAAGGTAATCTTTTAAAAGAATCATTTACTTACTTACATTTTTAGTTGAAACAGTTAAATTTTTAAGAAACCCGCAGCCAAAGCTCAAGACACATAACAGCGTGCCTCAAATCCGACCTACCAACATCTGAACTGCGGACCAAACCGTGGTCCCCTTTGCTCCTAGTCTGAAACCGGCTGTGATCAACCCAGAAGAGGGTTGTGAACCGGTCGAGAGGAGCCCTACTGATTAACAAAACAGAACTCACCGCCAGCGGAGCTCCTGCCACACAAACTTTGTTCATGCAAACCCAGAACGCCTCCGGGTTCAACTCGGGCCTCACCTCAAGATATGGACTAGCAAACATTGGACCAGCAGAACTGACTCACATAACCACAATACATCCTAATACAAAACATCCATTCTTACAAACACACACAACCCCAGTATGTTTCACACATCCACCATGTCATATATTGTGACAGTTTGGCAGTTGGTTAATTGTTATTGTTAGGTTCTTTTTTATGAGTGCCAGCCAGGTTTCCCTCCTGGCACATAGGATAAATATAGTATATATAGTATATATTTATGTTTTATGTTGTCCGTACAGGCGGTGAGTTTCCTTTAAAATGTCAAAACCCTCACAAGGACATACTGTATGTTTCTAGGCATACACCCTGTTTACAAATCCTACAGAGACTGAACAAAACCAAAACACTCAGAAAATATAATTGTTTGCCAGTATAATGAAAATAAACACAGAAAATATATACACAGACGGGTGAGTGAGTTTTTGGCTCCAATACAAAAAATATTAAAAAAAAAAGTCCAGAGGAGTCAGAAGATCTCTTTCAATTTCCTTGCTCCACAGCATATCTAAATAAACAGAACTGTAGTTGGCTTCATTTTTTTTCACTTTCAATTATAAACAGAAAAACATTAAACACATTTTTTTTTACTTACTGCAAAAGAACTAAATGACGCCACACACACGTAATGCGGAAGAGCCGTTTGACTGCACAGAGAGATCTAAAATAAACATACTTATTATTAATTTAACATACTTCCATCAATGTTATGTCATAATAGCAGAGGCACAGAATAATATTTTGAATAAAGAAAACAAAAAGGAAACTCACGGACAGTACAGTGTCCAGTCAGACTCGCACGCGCGGTATACGTCACTGACGTGTGGCAGCGACCAGGAAGCGGTAGTGTCTGGGTTTGCGGGATGGATTTTTGAACTTTAAAAAGCTCTTTGCGGCCAATGACAAGAGCCAACGAGTGGTTCGAGTGCTGCCTGAAAGGACGCGCCTATCGATGGCTTGAACGATCTCGTATGGAATTTCAACAGAAACGCTCTGCTCCGACCCAGGAACCGATGTTGCTGCTCTCATTTTAACTACCGCAGGCAGGAGGCTTGCCCGGCGGTGGGAATGGGGGGAACTTTTCAAAAAAGTTTCCTTCCCTTCTTCCTCAGTCATAGTATTGTTTTTGTTTCCGTTTTGCCTTCTTCAAGTTGGCGCCAACAAACTCCTGAAACCCAGCAATCTGTTTGGCCGTAGCATAAGCAGGAGTGTCCGGATTGCACAAGTTCGGACTCAGCTCTGAGTCCAAAGGGCCCCTAAGAGGTTGTCTGAGGTTGAGCCCCACTGGAGTCACACCTGTGGCCTCATGCACTGCTTAGTTGACAGCAAACCGAAATTCAGGAAGGAATTGGTCCAAACTTTTGTGATTATCGTTGACATAGGAGGCAAGCATGGCTACAGGAATGATGACAGCGCTAGAGACAATACAGAAGGAAGAGTATGGAGGCTATATTAAATAATTGTTTCTTTAATGGTGTTTTACAATGTTGATTTTTGTTAGATTAAGACTTGCCAGCCGAAACATATGAAATTGGTGTCGTCATTGGTGGTCTCGATTTGCAACGCCCTGCCTACCCAACCCTTGTGCTCACGGCACGTCACTGGCTTTGTCAGAAATGTTAGTTGTACCTCAAGTGTGCACCAGTTTAAAATTTACAAAATGTGTAGCACATTTAGTTTGATGAAGCATTTATTTATTTTCTATATTTGCACATAGACCACTTTGTTTATTTAATTGAGTTTTTTTCTGTAAAAGATGTAAAAGATTACCTTTAAAATAAAAGTATTTTAATTCTGCATTTTTTCTTCTTGACCTTATTTTGAACAAGTTAAAAAGAAAAATATTGATATCGACTGATATTAAACACTTATATCGTGATACATTTTTCAGGCATATCGCCCAGCCCTATTAGTGAATATGGTAAATAAATTATGTGCAAAATAATTTGGGTATGGGGACAAACGGCCTTACACCTCTGGGACTGAATTAGCTGAACTATTGTGTTCTGTATCTCTTTGAAATGCATCAATAAATCATTACAATTAATTAATATTTAAACATGAACGTGAACATCATGGATATTAAAAGCTGTTATTGGGGTATTCAAATCTAATCCAGTTCTGTAAGTCCCATGTTGGTACAGTAGATGGCAGCATTGCACTGTGTTCACAGTTACAGGCAATGTTTTATGTCTCATTTTATATTTCATTTCATTTACTTGCTAAAAAGGACACCTTATTCACCAGAATATTAAAGTATTTATCATAAATCAGTGGCGAAAGAGACATTCCATTGTTAAAAAAAAAAAAACTATCTAGGGTTGGTTAAGCATGACTCTCACTCTCCTGAAAATAGCATTTGAGGCTACCAGGAAACCAAGATGAGTTATAATATTAATATATCATATTTCTATAATATTAACATAAAATATAATACTATACCTTAATAGAAAAACAAAAATGTCACTATAACACTTTAAACTATGCAGAAATAAACAGCACAAAACAGTATCTCAGTTTTGCATGTGTATTAACAAACTCAAAATGCTCTTCGTGACATTCTTGAACCTTATAAAACCAAAAACACAAGATTGAGAAAAATAGCCCTCCCCACTGCTTGTTTTTTAAATATATTTTAGTCTGTTTTAACTAGACATGGGCAATTAATCAATTCTTAAGATTAATTTGAGTTTTTTTGTCGCGGACAATTTAAAAAATAAAAATTGAACTTTTTTCTTCTCTTGCTATGGAGCATTTTTATTCTCTGCGAGCTTCTATAGCTCCCCTTCCCTCTTGTTTCTCTCAGATGCACACACATCTATTCACTGTTAGCTCCACTAATGAGCGCGAGACAGAAGAAAGTCAGAAAGGGATAGCATCATCAGTTGTCTGAATTTGGTTTGGGTTTGTAGCAACAAACGTGCAACAAGGTTTGTTTAAAGCCCACTGCAACAAAAAGCAGCAGCACAACAAACTTATTCCAGCATTTGAAACAGAGACATCAGCCGAATGGGAGAAATGCTCCACTTTACGGGAGAAGAAGACGGCGACAACAACAAGAACGTAGCTGACAGTGGTAGAATCATTGGCCCGAGCTACCACCTATGATAAAGGAGCTTTTCAAAGCAATGACAGACGTATGGTCCAGTGGAACTAGGGAGAAGCTGTTACATCAAAGTTCTAAACATCAACCAAAAAGTGATGCTTGTAAGGCTGCAATGATTAGTTTGATTAAAGTTTCTAAAGCTTCAGAACTTTAAGTTTAAGCTTCAGTGCCACTATTGTCATTATACAATTGTACAACGAGATGTATTGGCTTCACCTTAAAGTGCACACAGCTCAAAAGAAAAAAACAACAGAAGAAGAATATAAATAGTAACTCTATGATGGTATGGTACGTATGATGGGCTTAAGTGTGGTAGGAGTTATTTATAGGTAGCAGCCTAGTAAATTGTGAACAGATATTGCAGAAAAAATAATATTGCACAATATGAAATGTAAACTATTGAAGAATTGAAAATATAAAGAATATAAATAATGCACAATATAAAATGTAAAAACTATTGCAGGAATATGAAATATAATTATTGCACAGCATGAAGTAACATAACAGAAATATGAAATATAAATGTTACACAGTATGAAGAGAACTATACCAGAAATATAAATATTTAGTATAAGGTAAACTATTGCAGGAATATAAAAGTGTAGATATTGCACAGAACAAAATGTGAACTATTGCAGAAGTATATACAAAAATGCAGTACTAAGTGTAAACAGAGTAATACAGAGTATAAAAGTATAAAAGAGTAATACAGAGTATAAATTTTGCAGAGTATGGAATGTAAAGTGCGTGTGGTAAAGGTGGGACAGTCTAACGTATGTCCAGGTTCAGTGTGGTTATGGCTCTGGGGAAGAAGCTGTTCTTAAATCTGTTTGTCCGAGCTCTGACAGACCTGTAGCATCAACATGTCAAACAGATGAAAGCCGGGGTGAGAGCTGTCCTTAATAATGTTTTTTGCTCTGCTCAGGCAGACATTGTAAATGTCCTCTAGGGAGAGGAGAGCGCAGCCAATGATCCTATGAGCTGTGTGGATTACTCTCTGAAGGGCCTTCCTGTCTGTTTCAGTCCAGCTGGCGTACCACACTGTGATGCAGTACAGCAGCAGGCTCTCTATGGAAGAGCGGTAGAAGTGGGGGCTGTGGTACCACGGTTGGTGCCACCCAGGATGAACAAGCCGGAGCGCTTAACCACCCTCTCCCTAAAGAGGGAGAATAGGGCAGCGATCGCAGCCCCACCATGGGTGCTGCGCATGATATCGAGTGGTTATAGGCTGCAGTTTGGGGCTGTCCCTCCCCGGTTTGCCAGCGTAATACACTCTCAGAGGAGCAGTGTTGATCATTCTGCCCACACTGTTCCAGAACGGGTTCTACTCCAGGTATTTTCTGGTCCCCAAATGAGGGGGGGCAGCATTCGACCTATCCTGGATTTACGGGCTCTGAACAGGTTTCTCAGGAGGTACAGGTTCAAGATGCTTACGCACACCTCCCTTCTGGTGCATCAGGGAGATTGGTTCACGTCTGTTGGCCTGAAGGATGCGTATTTTCGCGTTCCGGTATATCCACCTCACAGAAAGTTTGCTTTCCAGGGGATATGCTATGAATACCGTGTACTCCCCTTCGGCCTCTCACAGACCCCGAGGGTGTTCGTGCTATGCACGGAGGTAGCGATAGCCCCGCTGAGGAGGCGGAGCATCCGCTTGGCCACATATATGAACGATTGGCTGCTTTTGGCACAATCAGAATTGGAGGACACAGCGCACATGCGCATTATGTTACGTCACCTGTCCGATCTAGGATTTGTGATAAGCGCGGAAAAGAGCATGTTGTCCCCTACACAGGAAACTGTCTTTCTGGGACTGTCCCTGAGCTCAGTGCCTCTCACCACGCACTTGTCGGTCCAGCGGGTGGAGACGTTCAGGGCATGTCTCGCGACATTTTAATTAATTGTAATTGAAAAAAATATAATCATACTTAAATTGTAATTGAACATGGATAACTGAATACGTAACTGTAATTTAAAAAATGTAATTGAGCCCAACACTGGCAGGTACCAACCGTGTCATGTGCATCGTGTTCACACAATAAAAGGCAGTTTGTGCTGAAGTCTGACTGATGGAATCCATAGGAGTGAATGGGCCTCTGTGTGAGCTCTAGTCCTTCTCACTGCTCTCATTGTCTCTTTTGATTGATAGCTTTGTTGCTGATAAAGACTCAGGATGAAGACGCGCTTACCTTCCCACACAGTTTGAGAATATCTCCACCTGCTTTACAAAGAAATCCAAAGGATAAACATGCTCATTTCACAATTTAACAACCACTCTTCATACATTATTCTGTAAAATTGTTATATTTGCATCAGGTTAAGAATATTCCACGGGATCCCATTCCTCAGCTTTATCAGTGCACTACTTTTTTATCTCCAGGCCCAGTCATCCCTGGGTGGAGGCCAGAGTCTGGCTCCATCATTAGGGTCACCTGATCCCTGCAGCTAATGCCCATGTAATTATGGGAGATGGAAGTTTGCAGATCTTAACTTCAAGTGGAATCCAATCATGCTTGAAATCTGCACATGGATCCAATGATTTGTCAACACGAGAAAGAACCCTGGAGCACTTATCACGCTTCATCACACACGTCAAGGTTTGTCATTACCTGCAGACTGAGCTGACGGTAAAATAGAAAGAAACTACTGCGCGCGTGTGTGTGCTGCTGCGTTTCCATTACCCTTGAAAATCCGCAAAATTTAAATAGTGCAATAAAAACTGGAAGGTTTTTCAGATGTTTCCATATTGAAATATGTCGCAAAAGCGCCATGGAAATTTTTTTCGCGCAAATACACGTCACATGATGTGACATACCTGCCCACAGGATCACCTTTCTCTGAGAACACATGGCGCGGTACATGGACAGAAGAGGAGACCCAGACATTTCTTAGTATTAGACTTAACAATTATTGCTGCCACATTAGACGTGAAACAACAGGTGTTATAAGGAGGTTTGGAGCGTCCATCTTTCTGCAGCGAAGTTTTGCGGGATGAGATTTCACCAGTTACAAGGCTCCTCCCCCAAAAAAACATTCAATGGAAATTATGCTTTTTCAATATACAATTATACTTTGTAGACATTTAGAAATATCACTTTTATTTTATTATAATCTGAAATGGAAACACAGCTCATGTGTGTGTGAGTCGCACAAAGTTAAACATTTTCAATTTTTCGAGCGACTGCAACTGACGCTGTGACTTCTGAGGCTCGTTTAGGTTTCTTGTTGAAAAAATGTGTCAAATGGTCCAAAAAGTGGCAAAAAAATGTGTTAATTAAAGAATGAAAAGTGATTAAAGTAGGCAAAATGGACAAAAAAGGCAACAAGTGGTATTCATTGAGCAAAAGGTAGTTTATTTGGATAAAAAGTGGCAAAAACAATGGTTACTGGCAAAAGAAAGCTGTGTGTGTGTGTGTGTGTGTGTGTGTGCGTGTGTGTGTGTGTGTGTGTGTGTGTGTGTGTGTGTGTGTGTGTGTGTGTGTGCGCGCGTGACTTTAACTTAAAAATGAAAATGACTAAAAGCTGCACAACAACATGTGTGTTCAGAATATAAAGCTTTTTTAATGAAACCACTGAAAATTAATCGCACAAATGATACAATATGATTCATGATTTGCATGTCACCTTTCACCTTTTCAAGTACAAAATGGTATAAAATACAATTTATTTCATTTTTCAAAATATGGACCAGTTTGAGCTTAAGTGGGCCACAGATTTTAGATGCAAATTCAGCATCAACGTGCCCTGGTTTCCACGTATAAATTATAAAGCATGTGATTGAAAAATTTAATTGAGCCCAACACTGGCCCAAAAACTTGTGAATATTTAAACACATATTAGAACTGGCGAAAAATCATTTTGGGGGAATTGCACATGCAAATGGCAAAATCGCTCAATAGGGGGCTAATACAATTAGTTTCACATACAGCTACAAAATTCTGTAGAATTCTGACATCATCACTGTAGAGGTGATGCAAACAACAAAATAACTATTACTTCAGTACACTGAGGATTTCTCTGATCTGGGTAAGTACTGCTATTTCTTTTACCACACTACCACAAACACACAATCCCAAAGATTACACAACATGTCCTTATTGTCTAATTATTGACATCTGTTTTATACCCACACAGAAACAAATCAAGCACCTCCAACACCACAAGAAGACCTGAGAACAGACCCCATCAGCGAGCCAGATGACTAAAACTGCTTAATTTCTACGCTTGCATCCAACACTGCACCGTTTAAATACTTCACACATTCATATTTTTGTTTTAAACATACATGGTTATTTTGTTGTGTTATAAAACAATCTTGACAATAAAGTTGAATCTTTGTAGATTGAAATATTTCTCTTAGCAGGATGGGACACAGTTACACGTTCTGTTAGATTAATAACTGAGATTTTAGCATCTACCACAGCAGAAGAAACAACATAAAAGCAGGCATACACTGTGCGATTTTTGTCCCATTTTGAGCCGATTTTTGACTTGTGCATCATTTTGTGGGATTGTGCAAGTCTCTGCTAGATCGTGTGTTGTGCATCGTGTAGTATACATGGGGTCACGAGTAACACCTCACGACCAGCAATCGTATGGTCGTAAGGAAAACAAACATGTTTGAAATCCAGTCACTCCTTGTGAGGGTATCTCACAGCTGAAGCAGTGCCACGGACCGGCTTACCTTAAACTCTCACACTGCACATGCACGAACACCGTAGGACCGCTGTAAAATTCCTGGTCCATCACATCGCCGTCTTTTCTATTTAAAGCTCTTTTTGCTGAGATTTGCAAGTATCTCTCCACTTCTGGGTTTTTCTTCTTTGTCTGTTTTAATGGCGACGCTTCAGAGTTCTTCTTCTTCTTCTAATTTGTATGTTGCATTTCTGGAAACAAGACCCAGACGTGTCATGTATAGACGTACAGTGTGAGCAGTCAGATTATGTCAGAGTGTCGGTCCGTACAGTGTGAGAACATGAATCGTGAGCTGAACACATTCAGGCCCTGCACTTGAGTCGCACAGAACAACGATTGAAAAAAATCACACAGTGTATCACAGCCTTAAGTTACCATAAAAAAATCAGCCAATCAAAAGCACCACAAATATACACTCCTTTCAAAAAGTGTTAAAGATGTAAAGTCTGCAACAAATGTATCTAATAAGTCATTAGTGAATACCAGAGAACCACATGAGTGAGCATGATAAATTAAAAGAAAATATGTAATGAAAATAAAATGTTAATGTCTAACTTAACAGTAAGTATGCAATGTGTTAAATTGTATATGAACTGTAAGTATATTAAATAAAACAAATGTCCTTTATATATCCATTTATGTTTTAATTTAGGCTGTTTTATAATGTAGTGAATAGGGCTGGGCAATATATCAAGATTCAAGATACAGGACTCGAGACTGCGACCAAAATGGTCGCATATGCGAGTATATTTTCAAAGTGAAAATCTGGTCACATCCGTGCGAGTGTGTATGGGGTTACGTTATTTTATACGGAGCGGCTGAGCGCTTCATCACATCCCACAGAGTGCATCTCTCTTTCTCTCTCTCTCGCTCCGCACTGCGGGTGAGTTCGAGGAGACGGTGCGCGGTCACGCAACGTGGCTGCGGGCAATGCAATGGTGAACGTGACGAGTATAAACACCAATGTGCTCCTTTGGAGCGAGCGGTCCACTATGAACGGAGCCAGACATAACGAGCCGTTCACTGAGAGCGGAGGTAAAAAGGAAGAACGTGCTGAGCTCAGCGATAGAGCGTACACGCTCATCAGAATCATCATGGAGGGACCAGAAATGATGGACTATGATGCCAGGACAGATGTTCAGCTGTGGTTCTCCCAGGACAGGATTCTGCAACCTGCAGCTCTGGGGCTCTTTGACTCTTTTGCAATGGCTCCCTTTAACTATTAAAACAAAGTTATTTTTTACAGAGGCTATTAATGATTAATGACAAATAAAATCAAAATATAACAATTTGTTAACCTAAAATAAATCACGTTGTGCAATGACTCCTTCACCTCCTGCAACATCTACAGATCATCAACTTTCCTCCACCTGTGACTAACCTTAAGTTTTAAATCCCTGGTAAGAAACTAAACCAACACAAACACTATTCTGGGAGAAAATACAGATTTTAATTGTGTGGGAACAGATTCATTTAACCACCAATGTACAGGTTAAATATGTATGTTTTATGTGTGGCAAGAAATGAGTAATTAGCATGTGTTGATCACATGATCATGTGTTATCATATTCATGTTACTTTTTGTAGAATTTTAAATACATTAACTAAAAAAATCATTTTTATAGAACATTGTGTTCATAGAAACTGAGATGTGTAAGAATTTGAAGATGAAGATACTGTTTTATTTATTGATGTCAATTTATTTATTTTAAACTTTTTGAGTTTCCATTTACATGATCAATATAAATCACATTAAATCAAACATAATTCTATAGAATTTTAACTGTATAGAATTTAATTCACTGTATTGTCATCATTGAGAAGGTATTTTTTGTCTTATCATTTTTATGCTGACGATATCAGTTGTACTGCTCCTTTAATGACTCAGAGTTTCACTTTTTATCAGAGTTCTTAGACTGTATATCCTGTATCAAAAACTGGCTGTCATCAAATTATCTCCAGATAAATTCAAACAAAACAGAAACTCTGATCATCTGATAAAAACATCCTCTAATTAAAAACTCTCTTGGTGATCTGGGCTCATCTGTTAAAACCAGCCTCAGAAACCTCGGGGTTGTTTTTGATCAGTCCATGTCTTTGGAGGGACATTGTCGTCAATTGACTAAAAACTGTTTTTACCACCTGAGAAATATCTCTAAAGTGAGGCATCTTTGATCAAAATCAGATCTGGAACTGGTCATACACACATTTATATCATCTCGTATTGACTACTGTAATTCTGTTTTTACTTGTTTTAATAAGTCGACCCTAAACAGACTCCAGATCATTCAGAACGCTGCTGCCAGACTTTTAACTGGTGCTTCTAGAACATCCCATATTACCCCCATTCTTGCTACTCTGCACTGGCTTCCAGTTAAGTTTCCATAGAATATAAAATATTAGTTCTCACGTTCCGAGCATTACATGGTCAGGCCCCTAAATATATCTCGGACTTGTTGTTCCCCTGGTGTTCCAGGCTGTAACTCCCAGACTCTGGAATAACCTGCACCAGTCTCACAGGGAGCTCAACTGTGTGGTCACTTTTAAAAAACTGCTGAAGACTACACTTCACAGAAAAGCTTTTAGTTACTGGATTTTAATTGTTATTTATCCTTTAATGTTGCTGTTCTTATGATGTTTATGCACTCTTGTTTTATTATTCTATTGTGTTGCACTTGTACTTTTACCACAACTCTGTACAGCACTTTGTGATTATATCTGCAAAAAGTGCTTTATAAATAAAACTTACTAGGAGGACTTTAATCCAGGTGAGATGAGGTTAGGAGACCCCACTATCAGAGCTGGACCCTCTGAATTTAATTCCATAGGGTGAAACAATGCAGACACTAAGTTGGTTATGCTACTGCAAAATAAAAAAAAAAAACAGAATACATGTAACCTGTTTTTATGCTTTGCTGTTATTTAAAAAAAAAAATGTTACATCTTCTTTTAACATTGTATAAAATAAATTACATGTTATTTCAGCCACTGCTTGTTGTAGAAAAACTTAATATTGTCACTGAAACCTGAAAATATTTAGCAAATATCTCAAGTATTGTCAATCTTTACTGCATACAAAACTACGGTATGCCAGTTAAGTCAATTATTCATCAGCATGCATGACTATGCCGTACACCCCCCCTTCAAAAAAAGGGTGCGACCAAAATCTGTGCCACCACTGGAAAAGTTAGTGTAGAACCCTGAGATACAGTATACAGAGTTTTGTATTTTGGTGATATAGAAAACTACAATATCACATAAAATGAGATCTATATACACAAATAATAGCTTATTTTGTATTAAAATACTCGTTGTAAAACTCAGATTAATTAATGAGAAATAGAAATTCTTCAACTGTTCCACAGTCACAAGGCTGCGTTTAGGTCCCGAAAAATGGTACCATTTGATTTTCCCTGAATCTATATCAGGTAGTACCAAAGGAATTTGGTCGGTACCTAAAAAAACAACATGAAATCATTTGATCGGATTGGTGATCGGTGATCGGCCCAAAAATCCTGATCGTGTAAAGCCTAGTTAAAGGTGACAATAATGGGTCAACATATGTGACATTAGGTGGAAAGTAGTACAAAGGGTTTATAATAGGGATGTAACGTTTCACTCAACTCCCGATACTATTCAATTCACGATACTGGGTTCACGATACGATTCTCTCACGATCTATTTTACAAAACGGGACTGTAGACATATGATGACTGAAAAATATTCCTTTATTTTTTTTGGGAAAAAAGCTAGAAAATACTGTAATGTCCTGTGGGGTTCCTCAGGGCTCTGTTCTTGGACCTCTTCTGTTTAGCCTTCATATGCTTCCTTTAGGACACATTTTACAGAACTGTAAGGTTGATTATCAGAGCTACGCAGATGACACACAACTATATCTATCACTGAACCCAGATGACTATGGTCCCATTGAGGTGTTGTGTGACTGCTTACAAAAAGTAAACTGCTGGATGAGTGAAAACTTCCTTCAACTAAACCATGACAAGATGGAGGTGATTGTCTTTGGTAACAAGGAAAAGAGGACTGCTGTCAGCAAGTATCTGAGTCTGGATCTTTAAAAGATAAAGACCAAGTCAAAAACCTTGGTGTTCTGATTGACTCAGATCTGACATTCATCAGTCAGATCAAATCTATCACAAAAACATCTTCTACCACCTAAAGAACATCTCCAGAGTGAAAGGTTTAATGACTCAGAAAGATCAGGAGAAACTGGTCCATGCTTTTATCTCCAGCAGACTGGACTATTGTAATGGTCTTCATCAAACATCTACAGCTGGTTCAGAATGCTGCAGCTCAGGTCTGAACCAGAACAAAGAGGTCAGAACACATTAGTCCAGTTTTAAAGTCTTTACACTGGCTCCCAGTCAGCCTCGGAGGAGACTGTAAAGTGCTGCTGCTGGTTATAAATGTGTGAATGGGTTTGGTCCAGAATACATCAGTGAGATGTTAGTCAGGTATGAACCCAGCAGGTCTCTGAGATCTATGGACACAGGTCAGATAGTGGAGCCCAGAGCTCACAGTAACCATGGTGATGCTGCTTTTAGTTGTTATGCTGCAAAGAAGTGGAACAAACTGCAGCAGAGCTGAAGTCAGCATCACATGTGAACATTTTTAAATCAAAGTTAAAAGAACTTTTTTTCTCTACTGTATATGATTGAGAGAGAGATTTATGGTCATATTGATGATGTAATGTGTTTGTTTATGATTTCAATTGATTTTACTGATGATTTTAATTGATTTTACTGATGATTTTAAATGATTTTACTGATGATTTTAATTGATTTTTACTGATTTTAAATGTTCTTATTGATTTTAAACAATTGAATGTTTTATCATGTAAAGCACATTGAGTTGCCTTGTGTATAAAATGCGCTATACAAATAAATTTGCCTTGACTTACTATTTTCCTTTTATTTTTAATTGCCAAAAGAATCCCTTGATAAACTATTCAAAACAATGCAATTTAACTAAAAATAAATCTTGAATGAAATAAATAAATAAAGGAATAATACAAATGAAGAAGAAGCCTATTAATTAAAATTCTGATTCTATAGTAAACAATGCAAAACTTCATAATAGTTCTATTTCTTTTTAAAAGTGCAACTGAAAATGTATGTTGTGCCTTAACAATTGGACTTTTAAAACAAACAAAAAAACAGCCTGCACTGTATTTACATCAGATAGTTGTTTGGACCAGCAGAGGGCGCTGGTAACCCAGTGGTCGGTTGGCATGCAGCTAATCTGTGCAGTGAAGAAGAGATGCTATGCTAGCAGACAGAGCTAATAGAAAAACTTGACTTTTACAGATATTCACATAATATTACAGATTTTCTTTCAGTGTTAAAGGGGTAATGAATCATTTATGAACATGTTTAAAAAAAGTACTGTGATTCAATTTTCAGAAAATTGATATCAACCGTGATACCTATGAATCGATTTTTAACTGCCTTACGATTAATCGTTACATCCCTAGTTTATAAGTGCTGAAAAAAAATATTATAAAGTAGAAAAAATGTGCAAAAAATGCATTGAAAGGACCAAAAATAAGGCAAGAAAAAGTGATGAAAATAGGTTAAAATATGTCAAGTTTGGTGTAGTTGCAGAAAAAGGGTACAGAAAAAGCAAAAAAAAAAAATTATTTCTTGAAGGTATCTGGCGACCGCCTCCCAGTGTCTCACGACCCCAAGGTTGAGAACTCCTTCCCTAAAGTAGGCTGTGTAGGGCTTAACCATCTTCTTGTAATTGAATTCTTACTTAAAACCAAGAATATTTTCAACAGCTTTATCTCCCTCCTACGTTTCAAAAAAGGAACAACACCGAGGTATAGGACACACACACACACACACACACACACACACACACACACACACACACACACACACACACACACACACACACACACACACACACACACACACACACACACACACACACACACACACACACACACACACACACACACACACACACACACAGTCAGTGAGCAGCTCCCTGTGTGCACCGCTCCATCCCAGGATGGATGTTTCACATGTTCCATTGTGTGTCAGAGCAGATCTGGACCTCCTCACAGACTGTGACAGACGGTGAGTAGATTTACCATCATCAGTACGACCATCTGTACCAGTACAGACCGTCTGTAACTGTGAGTCTCCCACAGACGGTCCCTGAGCCTGCAGCAGACTGGGCACAGTTTATATAGAGGTGGAAGTCTGGACTGGGATCAGTGGGAGGATGGGACCTGATCTATCTGATCTGATTTGATCTGGTTTGGTTACACTACAGTGAGGATCGGCTAATCGACCTATTACATCTATGGCTAGTCTTGTCTTAAGGAATAAGTTAAGTTAATCATTTTTTCCCCATTCTGTTTGGTAATTGTTTTGTGTATTTCTAGAAATCTAAACAGATAGAATCATAATGATAAAATTGTATATTTAAGAAATGACAAATGGATTCAATAATCTTTCTTCTTCCCACTCCTTTTGGAGCAAAAATATCATTGTAATTATAAGTGTACATGAATCGTATATATTATTTTAAAACACCTTTGATTGTTTTCTCTGTTGGAGTTTCCTTGCAAACAAAGAATTTTTTTTTTTGTTTTTTTTTGTTTTTATTGTATTTCATGTCCCTGTTCGAAACTAATAATAATAATAATAATAATAATAATAATAATAATAATAATAATAATAATAAATCTATGTGATCTATTCTCAGTGGGAGCAGTGGGGGTGACTACAGCATTAAACCATGAATAATGTGATGATATATCAGACGTGAAACAAAGGCTGTGCGGGTGTTTTTGGTCATTTTGTGTGTTTTTGGAAAAATCTTGCTGTCTTTCTGTAAATATTTATCGCTCATTTTGTATTATGTTCTCGTTTTTTGTTCTTTTGTAGTAATTTTATGTTTTTTTGTTTTCCTTTTGTGTCTTTTTCTGTCATTTTGTGTGTTTTAGGCACTTTTAATTTGGGGGCGGCACAAAGTTAGACTAAGGGCCACCAATTCACCATATCTGCTATCCGTCTTTAAACTATAGTTAAAATGTTAAAGGCAAAAAAATAAAAAGTGTTCAGCCATTCATTACCATCACTGCATACACTGCAGCTATAATGACATTTATTTTTGGTTAGTAGTCTAATGTCTATTTTACCTGGTGCTTGGTTTTATTCAGAAGTCTATTTACTAGTGCTAGGACTTAATCTTGGAAATTGTGATTAATTAATTACAAAAAAAAAAGCAGTTATTTGCTTTTTTTCCACTCCAAACAACAGGAAACCTTTCTCATGTCATGAGCTCCTGGTATACCCATTTTACTGATGCACAGCCCACAACACCAGAAACAGGAGAACCAGAGGAGAAGTTGTGGCTGTGCATGGAAACACTGGATGGAAATCTAAAGCCCAGTTGTGTAAATTGTTTCAGTTTCCACTTCTCTGGAATGTTCTGGACTTAGTGTTATTTTAATAAATTTTAATACAAAAACATGTTTTAGAGAGTTTACAAAAAAGAAGAGTTGATTATTTTAAAGTGAGAGTGAGATGTGAAGTTGTGCATATTGTGCTTATTGTGTTGTGTAATTAAGCCAGTCTGGTGACCAGTGTGAAGCTTAGGTATAATGGTGGTGGCTGTGGACAGAGGGAAGGAGTGAGTGGTAATACCTAAAACAGATATTTGGGATCAACGTGTCTAAAGTTAAGCCCAGTACGAGTTTTATCCTAAAGTCCAAGGCATGCCAGTGCATCGTAGACCAATGTGTGTGCAAGAACCGCTACTGCAAACCCAAGCGCTGCCCCGGGCCTGAAGATGAAGATATTGTAATTTGCGCAATATAAATAAAGTTGAATTGAATTGATCGTGCAGCGTAGCCTGAACCAGGACGGTTTGTTTTTGTTTTACACGTGAAAGCTTTGCTTACTGTAGCCCTTATGAAGAATTTCACGTGACAATAGCTGATGGTGTGTTTGCAGCAGAATGTTCCACCTTCTGTCTGATGTGAAGAGGCTTTATAAATGTGCTGTCTGTAGGCCGACTGCTGCTCATTGTCACAGGATGTGCTGCTCTTTGTGTTCCAGCTTAATCAGCATCACAATAGTGGCTGAAAATTTGTAAATGGACACTAATGTGAAGAATAGAGAGAGTTTCTGCATGGAAGCGTTTGGAATCCGTGTACTGGTCATTCTTTGGTTATTCTGTTTTAAAACCAAATCAAAATAACAAATAAACAGTGTGGTTATTTTGTTTTACTGACTAAAAACAAAACAGAAATACAGAAAAATCAAAAACCAGATAAGCAGCATTTTTCTGTTTTAAAATTAAATCTTGTTCTGTTTGTGTGATATTTATTATTTATATATTCATATTTATGGGAAACTATGGACGAGAACTTCATGTTTTCATCTCACCACACATTGGGGACACACAGGGGGGCGGACTTTTACTACTGGACAAAAAAGGAGCAATGCATTGGTCACATTAGTGATGAACTGGTGAACTGAAACGTTATTGACAGCATTTGTGAGTGAGTTCTATAGTATAGCTTATTATGGGGAAGATCTGGGTTGGGACGCACTCATTAATCCATCTAATTGAGCTTTACATGTTCTGAGAAGTAAAAGCACGACTCCAAAAACAAGTAATTTAATACAAAATAAACCATAAAAATATAGTGATATAGGCTATATTGTAATTTTCTATATTGCCAAAATAGAAGACTTGATAAATCTTCAATTTCGATATACAGTATTACCCAGCCCTAATTCCTACTTTATAATACAGCCGCTGCCTAAATGAAAACATAAATGGGTATATGAAGCACATTTGTTTAATATACTTACAGCTCATATACAAGTCAATACATTACATATTTAATGTTAATTTCACATTGCTTTTCTTTAAAGGAGACATATCATGCATTTAAATCCTTCCTTTTTTACATATAAATCATACAGTTGTGGTCTATATAAACGGAACTGCAATGCTTGCGTCTGAATTCCTCATTATTATAGCTCCACCCCTTTTCTACCCCTTTCTGATGTGCTTCTAAGAGCAACTCGTTTTGGTGCTGTCTCTTTAAATGCAAATGAGACACTTCATACCCCGCCCCCTCTCCAGGTTGCAGAGGTTACACTCGGTTCAACTCCACCCTGTTCAGCCATTTTTGTAGTTTGATAGAAGAGATACAATTATGTAGCGGTGCAGAAAATGTTTATTCACACGTTATTTACAAAATGTCAACAACAGAAGACTTGTCCATCCAGCCTTACATGTTGGAGCCAGAGTCGGACCCGGCGGAGCGAGATGAAAATGAAGATGAACCAGCAGAACCCTAACAAGTGAGCTAACACAAGCGCCGAGCTAACGCTAGCACCAAGCTAACGCTAGCACCAAGCTAACGTCACAAAATGCATTTTAATACAGTCTTTTCGGAGACAAAAACGGCAAAATGAAATGACTAATGAAAACTTTAGACTTAAATTAAATCACGTAGGCCATATCATCAAGGATCTAAAACGAGCACACAGCGCTAACATATGAAGACAGTGCAACTGCTAATGCTAACAAAGCAATGACAGGGACGTCTTATCATCCCTTTTTAGCGTTATTTACAGCTTACCGAAGTGCTCTGTTCGTTGTCTCCAAAAATAGAAGGAATTGAACCCTCAATCAGAGAAAGTCTTTCTGTAAATCCTTCTTTATACTGGTGGAGGTTGATGAAGCAGTCATCATTGAAGTGCTTCACGCACACAAAAATGACCTTACCCACAGATGGGGGTACATTTCAATAAAACTTCGCTTTTTGGCTCAGCTCCCTTTTTACAATGACGGACTGGTGCAGACTCCGCATCACTGCAGACGCCGCACCAATCCGCCTGTCGATCTCTCGCTCCATCCTTCCCTCACTCGTGAACAAGACCCCGAGGTACTTGAACTCCTCCACCTGGGGCAGAACCTCATCTCCAACCCGGAGAAGGCACTCCATCTTTTTCCGGTCGAGAACCATGGACTCGGATTTGGAGGTGCTGATTCTCATTCCGGCCACTTCACACTCGGCTACGAACCGATTCAGTGAGATTTGAAGGTCACGGTATGTTGGAGCCAACAGGACCACATCATCTGCAAAAAGCAGTGATGCAATACTGAGGCCCCCAAACCGGACCCCCTCAACGCCCTGACTGCGCCTAGAAATTCTGTCCAAAAAAGTTGTGAACAGAATCGGTGACAGAGGGCAGCCCTGGCGGAGTCCAACCCTCACCGGAAACGATTTCGACTTACTGCCGGTAATGCGGACCAGACTCTGACTCCGGTCATACAGGGAACAAACAGCTCCTATCAGGAGGTTCGATACCCCATACTCCCGGAGGACCCCCCACAGGAATCCCCGAGGGACACAGTCAAATCCCTTTTCCAGGTCCACAAAACACATGTGGACTGGTTGGGCAAATTCTCATGACCCCTCAAGGACCCTGCTGAGGGTGTAGAACTGGTCCACAGTTCCACGGCCAGGACGAAAACCACATTGCTCCTCCTGAATCCGAGGTTCAACTCTCCGGTGGACCCTCCTCTCCAGTACCCCTGAATAGACCTTACCGGGGAGGCTGAGGAGTGTGATCCCTCTATAATTGGAACACACCCTCCGGTCCCCCTTCTTAAAAAGGGGGACCACCACCCCGGTCTGCCAATCCAGAGGCACTGCCCCCGATGTCCACGCGATGTTGCAGAGTCGTGTCAACCATGACAGCCCCACAACATCCAGGGCCTTGAGGAACTCCGGGCGGATCTCATCCACCCCCGGAGCCCTGCCACCGAGGAGCTTTTTAACCACCTCGGCAACCTCAGCCCCAGAGATAGGAGAGCCCACTCTCAGGTCGCTGGGCCCTGCTTCCTGATTGGAAGGCGTGTCGGTGGGATTGAGGAGGTCTTTGAAGTATTCCCCCCACCGATCCACAACGTCTCGAGTCGAGGTCAGCAGCGCACCATACATAGTGTTGACGGTGCACTCCGGAGTCCCACAGGCCAAAAAGGCCCGGTAGGACTCCTTCTTCAGCTTGACGGCATTCCTCACCCCCGGTGTCCACCAACGGGTTCGGGTATTGCCGCCACGACAGGCACCGACTACCTTGCGGCCACAGCACCGATCAGCCGCCTCAGCAACAGAGGCACGGAACATGGCCCACTCGGACTCAATGTCCCCCGCCTCCTCCGAGACATGGTTGAAGTTTTCCCGGAGGTGGGAGTTGAAGCTCCTTCTGACGGGAGACTCTGCCAGGCGTTCCCAGCAGACCCTCACTATACGTTTGGGTCTGCCAGGTCTAACCGGCATCCTCCCCCGCCATCGGAGCCAACTCACCACGAAGTGGTGATCAGTTGACAGCTCCGCCCCTCTCTTTACCCGAGTGTCCAAGACATGCGGCCGCAAGTCCGATGACACGACTACGAAGTCGATCATCGAACTGCGGCCTAGGGTGTCCTGGTGCCAAGTGCACATATGGACACCCTTATGCTTGAACATGGTGTTTGTTATGGACAATCTGTGACGAGCACAGAAGTCCAAAAACAAAACACCACTCGAGTTCCGATCAGGGGGGCCGTTCCTCCCAATCACGCCCCTCCAGGTCTCACTGTCGCTGCCAACGTGCGCGTTGAAGTCCCCCAGCAGAACGAGGGAATCCCCAGAAGGAGCACTCTCCAGTACTCCCTCTAAGGAATCCAAGAAGGGTGGATACTCCGAGCTGCTGTTTGGCCTATAGGCACAAACAACAGTCATGATCCGTCCCCCCACCCGAAGGCGGAGGGAGGCTACCCTCTCGTCTACCGGGGTAAACTCCAACGTACAGGCACTAAGTCGGGGGGCAAGAAGTATAGCCACCCCAGCCCGGTGCTTCTCACCATTGGCGACTCCAGAGTAGAAGAGAGTCCAACCCCTGTCGAGAAGGCTGGTTCCAGAGCCCTTGTTATGTGTCGAGGTGAGACCGACTATATCTAGTCCGAACTTCTCCACCTCGCACACAAGCTCAGGCTCCTTCCCCGCCAGAGAGGTGACATTCCACGTCCCTAACGCTAGCTTCTGTAGCCGGGGATCAGATCGCCAAGGCCCCCGCCCTGGACGACTGCCCGATCCACATTGCACCGGCCTCATATGATCCCTCCTGCGGGTGGTGGGCCTACGGGAGGGCGGGCCCACGTCGTCCTTTCGGGCTCTGCCCGGCCGGGGCCCGTGGGCAAAGCCCCGACCACCACGCGCTCGCATTCGAGCCCCAACCCCGGGACAACAAAAGATCTTGGAGCCATTTGGGAATCATGTGGAGAAGTGCTTTCAGTCCCCAGGATGAGCAAGAAAGAAACAACATTTACAGACGATAACAAAGAGCAGCATGGTGGCTCACCGCCTGGCTCTTTACTTTATGTGTATCTTTTTGTTAGTGTATGTTTTGTTAGAATGGAGTGAAATTATTCTGTAGTTGTTCAAACCTGAGAAGCATCAGAGACAGAGTCAAAGATTTTGCTTTGCTTGAATCAATCATTCAAGCACTAATCTTTAATGCTGAGCAATACAAATTACTGTACGTACAAGATTATTGATTGATCAGTTATTATTAATTATTGAGGGGTCTAATGGGTGTGCTTATCTGATTTATTTGGTATACTATGTATATGATTTTTTTTATGTGTGTATTAAGTTTAGTGTTTAAAGGTCCTATATCGTGCTATTTTTTCATCCATCTCCATTTGTTCTAAGAACCCCAAAAAAATAGTATTTAAGGTTTATTTTCCCAAATTCACCTGTTTTCCAGAGTTTTAGTCTCTGAAAAGTCACTTTCTGAGCATCTCTACACAAACAGACTGATTTGTGATCTACGTATGCATATTAATGAGTGGGCGTGTCTATAGACGGGACACTGACTTCCTCCTCCCCACACGGTGACGTAGAGCCAGAGGATGGCCCACCCTCCTCCCACCCACTCCGTAGCTGAGCTCATACTGCTTTATAAACATGAGACAGAGCGTGGGGGCGGGGCGTTCGCCGGTACATACATAGACTGTAGAAAATACATACAAAGCACAGCGCGAAGGACGCTGAAATGCTCACCTTCGTGGGCGTGTCTGTTTACATGTCAATCACGGCAGAGAGCTTCCTGGAGGCACGGCTTCTCCATCTCAGTGCCGCGTGAAATTCGTCATCAAAGTGGGAACGTGTCATCAAATTGTAGCGAGGTGTTTGTGCTCACCCTATAGTAAGAAAGGAGTAAATCACCTTCTAACTATTGATTGATGGAATCAATGAAAAAAACACTTTGAACATGTGTATGAAGCTAAACATGGCACTTTAAAAGAGTTCATTCTTTTATAGATTTTTGCACTTGGTTTGAAGCTGTCTTTAGTGATGAACTGAGATTGTTATATCTGACGTATGTCATTACTTAAGTAAAGCTTGTTGGTTAGATTAAGACAAAATCATATGTTTTGAAATATTTTATGTAAGGATATATTTTGTATAAGGATAATTAATATAAGGCTATGTAATATAAGGCTGTTTAGTATAAGAATATATAACTATAGTATGTCAATATATATAATATTTCACATTAACAGTTGCTTTATAGTAATTTGGTGCACTTTTGCTGTTTTGTGTGTTTTTAGTATCATTTTGCACGTTTACTTTGAGGCCCGCACAAAATTTGGCTTGTGTGAAATATGTCCGTGTGTGTGTATTATGTCCATATGTGTGAAATATGTCCATATGTGTGTAATATATGTGTGTGTGTGTGTGTAATATGTCCCTATGTGTGTAATGTTTCCGTATGTGTGTAATATGTCCCTATGTGTGAAATATGTCCCTATGTGTGTAATATGTGTGTGTGTGTGTGTGTGTGTGTGTGTGTGTGTGTAATATGTCCCTATGTGTGTAATGTGTCCATATGTGTGTAATGTGTGTGTGTATGTGTGTGTAATATGTCCCTATGTGTAATATCTCTGTGTGTGTGTGTGTGTGTGTGCAATATGTCCCTATGTGTGTAATATGTCCGTGTGTGTGTAATATATGTGTGTGTAATATGTCCCTATGTGTGTAATATATGTGTGTGTGTGTAATATGTCCCTATGTGTGTAATATGTTCGTGTGTGTAATATGTCCATATGTGTGTAATATATGTGTGTGTGTGTGTAATATGTCCCTATGTGTGTAATATGTCCGTGTGTGTAATATGTCCATATGTGTGTAATATATGTGTGTGTGTGTATAATATGTCCCTATGTGTGTAATATGTCCCTATGTGTAATATATCTGTGTGTGTGTGTGTAATATGTCCCTATGTGTGTAATATGTCCCTGTGTGTGTAATGTGTCCATATGTGTGTATGTGTGTGTAATATGTCCCTATGTGTAATATATCTGTGTGTGTGTGTGTAATATGTCCCTATGTGTGTAATGTGTGTGTGTGCGTGTGTAATATGTCCGTGTGTGTGTGTGTGTGTGTAATATGTCCCTATGTGTGTAATATGTTCGTGTGTGTAATATGTCCATATGTGTGTAATATGTGTGTGTGTGTGTGTGTGTGTAATATGTCTATGTGAATGTCCTTGTGTTGATGCCACTCTTTTCATTATATCCATCTGTTCTTTGGCTCTTATTAAATAAAGAGTCTAGGCAGCCATCTTGGATTATGTCGTCTCCAGAGTGTAATCGACAGGACGAGCTGTGCAGAACGACCAGAATTAACTTGAAGTGGAATTAGCATTTACATGATCGAAAAATTAAAATCAGAATAAACCAGCCACTTACTTCAGATTTTTTTCATCTTTTTAAAAGAGGATTACATTTGTATTCTGAATAAAAGGGAATTAAAGCTCTGATGTTAACGTAGCCAATGGCTGAGTTTACATGTTGGAATTGTGTTTGCGAGCAATTTGAATTAGTGGTGCAGCTGTGCTGAAGAAGGCTTGTGTGCTACTAATCGTGTGTGTGTGTGTGTGTGTGTGTGTGATGGATGATGTCTGGAACACAGAGAGCGAAAGCTCTGAAAAATGGGACGACTGCACCCCCCCTCTCATGAGAGCAGATTCTCTCCATTAGGCAGCAGTGATGGAGGGTTAGCCACATCTGTGACTGTGGGTCCTCACAACTCATGATATTAATAATAATCAAAAATAATAATCAACGCCAGGCATTGGAGCAGGAAGAGATGGAAGCACCGTGAGAAAAGAGTTGCGTGTTTTAATACTGAAGCATTCCAAGCATTGTAGCCATACCAGCCTGTCATTGCCCGATCCCGTTAGTTCTCAGAAGCGAAGCAGGTCTGGGCCTGGTTAGTAGTTGGATGGGAGACCACTGAGAATTCCAGGTGCCACAGTGAGGTGACAGTCACCCCAGTGGTATCTGTCATTGTGCCCTTGGGCAAGGCACTTCACCTACATTGCCTAGTATGAATGTAGTGTGTGAGTGAGTGTTGGTGGTGGTCGGAGGGGCCTATGGTTCACCATGGCAGCCTCGCTTCCGTCACTCTGCCCCAGGGCAGCTGTGGCTACAATAGTAGCTTACCACCACTAAGTGTGGAGTGAAAGAATAATGCCTTAATTCTGTGAAGCGTCTTTGAGTGTCTATGATAAAGCACTATATAAAACTGATGCATAATTATTATTATTAACATCAAAGGGAAATAATCCTCTTTCTGATAATTGGTGTGTGTGTGTTGACATAGCTCACATTTTAAACATTTAGCTCACTTTCCTTTAGCTAATTTTCTTTCTTTTGAGACGAATTCATGCAAAACAGCATGTTCTAAGTCTTTGTTAAAAATGCATACAAATGAAAAATAAATCTAAATTTCATAGTCAAATCTCAATGTAAAAGTTAAATGTAAATGTTAAATCTAAATGTTTCATTGATATGTTAAATGTAAATGTTAAATGTAAACGTAAATGTAAATGTAAATGTTAAATTTAAACATAAATGTTAAATTTAAACATAAATGTTAAATTTAAATGTTAAATCTAAATGTTAAATCTAAATGTTAAATCTAAATGTTAAATCTAAATGTTAAATCTAAATAAAAATGTTAATTGTAAATGTTAAATCTAAATGTTAAATTGAAATAAAAATGTTAAATGTAAATGTTAAATCTAAATCTGTGTTAAATCTAAATAAAAATGTTAAATCTAAATTAAAATAAATCTAAATCCATCCATCCACTTACCCGCTTGTTAGTGTTTTAGGGCTGTGGGTGTCTGCTGGTGCCTATCTCCATTGAATGGCACTAAATCTAAATGTTTAATCTAAATCAAATTTTAAATCTAAATCTAAATTGTAAATCTAAATGTTAAATCGGTAACCAAGTGTTAAGTTAATGTTCATAAAATATACAAAGTGGACAGGTCAGTGCATGTCAATGACGAGGCCCCGCCCTCACTCTAAGGTCTTCTTCATCCTCATTGTCTTCATCACTGGTTAAAGTGAGTGTACACACAGCATGCTGCTACTCTCAGTTAAACTGTATGAGGGCAGTTGTCCACACATTCCCTGGGCTGATGAGCAGCCGGTACACCAGTCATTACCGCTCATTAAAGTTCATCAGTTTGGAGCCATCCCACCATGTCTCTGGCTCCTCCCCTCTCCTCACTCACTGAGCCGTATTTTTGGTTAGAAAAGTGTTTCAGCCCAAAAAAAAAAGTTACAATAATGAGATGTGAGTTTGGTCTTCACGTAATCAAATGTCCTTCTGCTGTCTGCAGAGGTGAAAGGAGACAATGGAGGTTGAGGTGTTTGTGCAGCTGCATCAGGACATTGAGGAGCAGGTGTTACCTTTAGCAGAGCCTTGGTATGTAGCGGTGTCTTTAATCTGCTGCTAAATATCTTAATCTGCTGGAGGTTCCTTTGATGTATGGACTCTGTGGAATGCAGACTATGAACCTCGGCTCACGTCAAAGGATGTTGTCAGTGATTCAGGAGGTGGAACCTGATCAGAGGAGACTGATGATTGTTTCAGACCAGAGCTCCACCTGCTGCACATTTATTCAGTGCTTAAAGTTAACACAGCGCTCCTCCTATGATATGGATTTAGAAAAGAATAGAATATCTTTATGAGGAAATTAAGGAAAACCAATAAGTGGAAAGACTAAAGAGTAGGGGTGTTGAAGTTAAGGATGTATCAAAGCAATCTGCAGATGCGTCTGAAGAAGACTGGCAGTTGACAGTCGAAACATGTCAGGAGATCAAAGTGAATTTCCTGAAAAACAGTTTTCTGGTGAAATGAAACCTTAACATTTGAATAAACGCCTCTTTTTGTGTTGCTCTGAGAGCTGGTGACAGAGCTAATGAGTCTGTGCAGGTTTCAGCAGGACATTCAACACTGGCTGTGCCATGAATAAAAGTGCACAAAGGAGCAGAGTGGAGTGCACGTGACAAATGTCCTTCATGTCTTCATTTATTTCTCCAGTGTGAGAGCAGAATGTCTCCTCTGCTGAATAAAGCTTTACCTACAGGGTGATGGACGAGGCCTTCCTGAATCACTGCTCTGTTGTTCACTGTTTGTTCTTCTACAAAAACAAGGACAGCAAACACTCCTGAATAGAACCTCTTTATTTCCTATTATTATTTAAATGTTTTATTTGAAGCTTTTACCAGCGTTCCAACCTGACTGATGTGATGAAGGGCCTCCAGTTCTCCATGATAGGGAAAATACAGAATTCACTTCCTGAAATTGAAATATTGGTCCATTCATCCGTACATTTACTGACCCACTTGCACCTTTTTTTCAGGGTGGCGGGGGTCTGCTGGTGCCTATCTCCAGCTGTCATTGGGCGATGAGCGATGTCCTACAGGCAATTTAGAGAACCCAATCAACCTAACAGTCATGTTTTTGGAATGTGGGAGGAGCACCTGGTGGAAACCAAAAGAAACCCAAACTTCAAGCTGTTACTGAGAAATGTGTGTGAAAGGGGCGGTATTAGGGATGTAACGATTTACTCAACTCCCGATACAATTCGATTCACGATACGATTCTCTCACGATTTATTTCACAAAATGAGACTAGACAACTGAAAAATATTCATTTTTTTCTTCGAAAGATAAAATACTGTACTAGTAACTTTCATTGTCAAATGAATTCCTTGATAACTATGCAAAACTATGCAATTTAATTACAAATAAATCCAGAATTAAATAAATAAATAGTATAAATGAAGAAGTCTATTCATTTCAATTATGTCTCTACAGTAAACTATGCAAAACTGCAAAATAGTTCCTTTTCTTTTTAAAAGTGCAACTAAAAATGTATTTTGTGCCTAGGGGTGGGCGATATGGGAAAAATATCATATCACAATTTTTTCTTTGTGAAATCACGATCACGATGTTATCACTATTTTTTTCATTCAAATCATTTAGACTATTTTAAAGTTATTTACCAATAAAACAAACCAAATCACCTTCTTAAAATCATCGCCCTAAATGAAAAAAAGAATAAAAGATCATTTAAGACAAGGTCATTATTATCATTATTTTTTTTTTTATTGTATGTAAGCAATTTATCAAACTGGTTCCAAGTACAATTAACATCAAACAAAAAGGCTGACAAGTTATTTTAATCACAGTCTTTTTACTTTGTTTAACTAAAGTGGTGTAGCATTAGCATTAGCAACACTTGCTACATAACAAGGCATATATCGGTCTAGTGATTTCTATTTGTTATTGAGGTAACAGACTCATGTTAATAAAATCCTACTTTAAGCAGTGTTTGAACGCCTCATTTCACACAGTTTAGACAATCATATGATTTACAAGATAAAACGTTACTGCTTTGGTTACATTAGGCCTGGGTGATATGGACCATTATTCATTTCTCTATATTTTTCCTCAAAATGGCAATAGGTGATATAAACTCCAATTATATAATTTTTCTTTTTTTCAATAGTTTTAGAAGAAAAACAATAATGGGTCAAAGTCAGTGGAGAAAAATGTCACAAAGACCCTTTTATTAATCACTAGCAGCACAATAACAACATTTTGTATCTGTTACGGCCCAGCCTAGGAGAACTCACATATACGACCTCAGTCGTAACATATCACTTTTTCATTAAGGCTTAAATATGATTAAATTATGTAGTGTTGCTTTTTCAGGGCAGCTCTGAGTTGTTGAAAGTAGTTTTTAAAGTAAATCACATTCAGGACACTGTCTCTTTAAGAATGTGTAAACATCCCCGTTAGCTACAGCAGCAGCAGATCTCTGCTACAGCGCAGCAACAGTTAGTTATAGAAGAGAAACACATGCAGTGTTTTCTCAAACATATTTCAGTGTTTCAACACTCAGAACTGATAGAGTTTAACAGACAGACAGACATCTGCACTGAGCCTCTGACAGACAGTCGCTAACACAGAGGAAGCAGAACAGCTAACTGTGTATGTCCGTGCACTGGGGGGGAGGGGGAGCGGAGTGTATTTCTGCCCTGTTTAAGTGCTTAATAATCTGTAATGTCTGTAACGCTCACATGCTGTGAGTTGGCAGAGGAAAAAACATTGGATGTTCTGTGTATGGACCACAGACATATGACACAGACATGGCACCGCAAGGGTTAAAATGTGAACAACAGACGGTTCTACGATGGGAGGTCGTCGTCCTGTTGAAATCCTTAACGATCTAATATCGTCAGATAGCACACCCTTATTTGTGCCTTAACAATTGGACTTAAAAACAAATCCCATATCAAAGAAATAATATAAATAAACTATGACTTTCATTCTCGCTCTCTTGTTTCTCCCTTCCTTTCTGTAACCTCTCTTATCTTAGATTCACATGTTCTTTCTTTCTCAGTGCTTCCACACTTCTGATTTTAAAACGCGGTGGGTGCATACTGACTTCAAACTCTAAATAGATAGCGCCCTCTGCTGTAAAAAAAAAAAAAAAGTACTGCCGTTTGAATTGTTGTGACGTCATAAGGTCTGAACCCTCCTCCTGACAACTCTGACTCCTCCTACCCTATAAGAATGTGAGCTCCTCCCTCTCAAACTACTTCACAGCTAAAACAAACACTGTGGTTTAATATAGAATGTATATTATACTTTATTGTCATATATGTAAAGCCACATACACTAAATGTGTTCTCTGCATTTAACCCCTCCCTGGGGAGCAGTTGGCAGCCATGTTGTAGCACCCAGGGAGGGGTTAGGGTTAATATAAGGGACTGATCAACATCCCACAGTGATGGACCAGGGAAATTAGAAACAGTGAGTAAGGATGGGCGTTATGGACTAAAAAAATTATCCCGATAATTTCTGGTATTTATCACAATAACGATAAACATCATGATAAATAAAAAACTATAAATAAATAAAACAATTCCCAACTTAAAGTGTAAACAGGTTCCTTACAAAGGAGTGGTTAGCGTTAGCTCTTAGCCCAGTCTGTGTGTCGGTGGGTTAGCGTAGCATAATTAGCTTTAGTTGAGTTTCCAGTTCATAATCGTTGCTACAGGTTCGTCTCTGTCCAGTGTTTGTGAAACTTTGGGTGGATCTGATGAAGGAACTTGGATTGGTTCCCTTTGTTGGATGGTTGTCTGGTTTTAACCAAGTAGTGGTTCATGATGTATCGCAGCTCGGCAGCGTCAGGTAGCTGTGACGAGCACCGCCGTCTGTGTGTGTGAGAGCTGGGGGCGGGAGTGGCGGCGGTGCACACCGTGGAGGCTTCGCTGTGGAGCTGCCGTGAACAGCGTTCTGCTCCAGAGAATAATAAGTTGACAACAAACGTGTCAGCAATTTTGGACTATGGAGCAATGTTTTTCTTGGTATTTTTGGCTAAATTATGGGACAAATGGCCCGTGGCCCTCGCTAATTTCCAACGTGAGCATTTATCGTTTTTATCTTGGGATGACATATTCTTACCGGTGTTTTTGATGATAGATCGTGAACGACGATATAGCGCACATTCTTACCAGTGAACCTACGATATCAAGCCTGCTCCCAGAACCACGAGTCCCTTTATCCACAGATAATATATTTACGTTCAACATATAAATAATCCAGTATATAAATAGTCCAGTATATAAATTATCCGAAGTGAGCGCCCACAATCAGTTCCACTTTTAGTAACCGTTGTATCACCTCATAATCGCCTTTGAGATGATCTGACGTGTTTGTGACCCAATGTGACACAGCGGTTGGACAAAACAAATGATTATCACCTTAAATGCACTATTCCTGTAGTTAGACTTTGTGAGGGTGACAAAAAAGTGACGTAGCAGCTTAATGTCACCCTTTCTCCCTAAGTTGTCAGAGAAAGTTTAATTCTATATCCTTCCGGTCTCACAGAAGTACCGAATAGTCAAAATCTACACAAAACAGGGTTCAATTAGCTTATATTCGTAAAGGAGATTATTGATGGTAACTCTGCATTGAGTGAAAATAAACTTTTAAAGGGAGAACACCGACAAATGCTTTAGTGGGGTTAAAAGGATAATGTGTATTTTAACACTTAAACACATCAAATCTTTATCTAAACATGTCATTTAGTGATTTGAACCAATTTTTGTCCAAACAGAAAAAAAAGAAATCAGTGCAATCTTTTAGAAACTTAGTGGCTCCTACAGTTCTTGTAGTTTTTTATAGTTCTGATGCATCAGATATATATATATATATATATATATAGCATCAAGCCTGACCCAAAAAAAAAAAAAACATCTGAGATCCCTGGTAAAATAATTAAAAAATGAGCGAATCTTCCAACAAAAATGTGAAATCCTTTGTTTGTCCTACCACCCTCCTGGTAAACAGGTGGTCATCAGATCCAGAACGTCCTTTGCAGACCTGTCAGGTAGCAGCGTCCCTTTCCATAGCGTCCAGTCCGTGGGTTGCACAGCTCAATAAATGCAATAAAAAAAACACCCTGCACAAAACCGTGCAGAACTATTACTCAATATGCAAAAACTAAATGTATAATCAACTAACATAAATCATCTGCATCACATTTGCAATTTTCAATAATAGACTTTATATCTATATCAACTGTCGTCTTTTTTCAAATTATCTTATTTATTGACCAATAATCAATAAATTCAAATAAAAACTAAATAACAGTGTATTAAATGACCAACAAAATTAAATAAATGTATATTACACTCATACCGGTGTCACAGTCTGAGTTCACATCGTACTGAGTTCCTCGTAAAATCTCGTGACTGCTACATACTGAGATGTTTATACTGATTTTAAAAAATAAAGTTACATCAAGTTAACTGTTTTTTACTGCAATGTATACTATAATCATGTTTTTTTGGAAAATCAATTATTTATTTTCGTATGGAGTTTTATTATAATCATGTTTTTTTCCAACATGTGCTTTATTTTTATCCAAACAAAATACAAGTAATAATAATAAAAACTGCATTGAATAAATTATAAAACATTAGCTTTGAACCTTACCTTTGAAATTAACTTTTTTATCTCAGCACGGCGGAAGTAGAAAAAAGCTAAGCGGAAGTAGCATTAAATTCATTTTCCGGTAGTGCGCATGCTCATAACCGATCTCAGACCGTGACACCAGCTCACATCACCTGCGTGTGTTAGCTAGACCCACGTGTAGATGCTAGTTCAACTCAGCTAACAGAAGTAGCACGTTATTCACAGCTTATACAAAATCATATTGGTCACAAAATAGCATATCCTGACTGGTTATAGTTTCAAAGCACACATGAAATCACGCTATTTGCTCCCCCATAACAACAGAACTGCTACACGCATAAACATCCAGCAACACTCACCAGGATATTCTTTGAAATACTTACTTTTCCTTGGCTCAAAACATCACAGGACTCCACAACATCACTTTTCAACTTCCAAAAAACACTTAAACTGCTCAAAATTGTTGTTTTCGGAGCCGCTTTTCCTCAGTGATAGAAAGTTCTGTCTCTCTTACGGAGAATGCCGTGTGCCGAGCTGCGGTGCATTCATGGTGCATGGGAAAAAGCAACACTTTACATAACAGTCAAACGTCAATTTCACTATAAAATAAAATAATTGTTCCAACAGTTAAATGACCCTGGGTTACAGTAACAGAGTGTTTGAAGCAGCTGACTGACTCTGCTGCTGCTGCTGCTGCTGTGATAAAAATAACACCCTGGTGCAATGTTTTTCAGACTCACAATCACAATAGCCTATTAAATATCCATGTTTTACTGTCATGTGCAGTTTTTGGTTGAAAACAATAACAAGTGTGTGAATATAGCAAAAGATAATTGCTATGGTGATCAATGATCACAGTCGCAAGAGCGAGGCATGAAGTCAGCGTCTACAGACACGCCCACTCATGAATAAGGACTAAAACTCCATTCTAGGGAAAATAAACCTCAAATACTATGTTGTTGGGGTTCTTAAAACAAATGGAGATGATGGTGAATGATCCAGAATATATCTACATTTCTGCACTAAAAGCTGAAATGCATATCATTAATACCGCTGTTGTTTTTCTCACAGAGTCACACAGTAGCTGTAGCAGCCATGGAGCTGTGGCCTGTTGTAGCTTACCTCCTACTGCACACCATCTTCCTGCACATCATCCAATGTGTGCAAGCCAAAGACTTTTCAGAACAGGATATCGTTCACCTGCACCCTTCCAGTAAGAGCTCCCTTCTATCTAATACAACTGTGTCAAACTCAAGGCCCGGGGGCCAAATCTGGTCCTTCAGAGCATCTGATTCGGCCCGCAGGAGAAAGTGGAAATGACAGAGAAAACATGAATCATTGTGTAAATTACCAAATATTTCAGTTGTAAATTGTTGTTCAAATTGTTCCACAAAATCTCTCCAAAATAAATAAAAAAAATGGTAAAAAAATATAATAATCAAAGGACATTTAAGTATCTGTCACTTATTGCGTAGATATAGTCGATGACTTCCATACTTTATGTGTAATTTATAACTGGAAGTGCAAACTTGGGAACATTAAAAATTATATCCGGAGTTTCTGAGAAATGTCTCGATGTCCCGCCCTAAACAGCTCCACTTCCTCCCCCGGCCTCTGCCAATCTACCAGAAGCCACGCCTCTACTTTTGTGCATGTGCATCGCGGAACATAAAACGGTTGCATTGATATAGGTCTATGGGTTAGGTAAGAGTCAAAATCATATTTACCTGTTTGTGACGCGCGGCCTTGTTTCCGTGCACAGTTCCACATTCACTTTGATTGACAGTCTCAAAAACAGGAAGTGGAAGCCTATTGGCTGGGCGCACTCGGCAATCATTTCCATTTGTATAGGGGTCTATAGGACGAAGGAGGGACTTTTAAACATTAATGTATATGAATGACCACCAGCAGTAGACCATAGTAAAACACTAGTTAGGGATGTTTTCGCATTTCAAAAGAATCATATATAAACATAGATTTCTCAGAAACTCCAAATATCAGCTTTAATATTGAAATTGTTTGTTTTCCCACCTAAACCTGTGGCCAACTTCTGATAGAACTGGTCCATTTTGGCCCCTGAACTAATGCAATGTGTCCGGTCTCACAACAGGACGAGATTTCAGCTGGTTTGTGTCTGTAGCAGCTCCAGCTGAAGTTCTGTTGGAACAGAGACTGTATTTTTGTGATTTGTGTTAAACAGCGACTCCGTTCCCTGGGGGGTTCAAGTGCTTCACATGTGAAGACGCACCAGATAACTTTGAGTGCAATCGATGGGCACCAGATGTTTACTGCTTCCGTGGTGAGATTTCATCAAACCTTTGCTGACACTGATACACATACATACAGTATATACAGCGTGGACCCGTTCTCATTTCACGCGTTCCTAAAGCAGGAGAACCAGAGGAGGAGTCGTTGCTGTGCTTCGTGGACGTTATTTTAGTTTAAATAAAAACGCTGGATGGAAAAGTAAATATAAGTTAGTGCTTTATGAACAAAGCAAGTATAATATTCTTTATTCATATTACACATGATGTTAGCACTCAGTGATTGAAATAATAAACACTATTGAGTTGTTTAAGATCATTTATTGTTTTCATTGATTCAGTCATTTACGAACATACATTATTTGGAAAAAGTAGCTTCTTGTGTCAAATATTGTTAAAACATTAATTTGGATTAATCAAAATTATTTAAATAAAGTCTAATTAATGTGATTACATTTGACTAAATGTTTTAATCGAGTCCTATATATATAATATATATATATATATATATATATAATATACTTCAATACAATTCTTCAAACACACAATATGACTGCAAATATAACTATGCAAAATGAGAAATAATATACAAGGCGATAACAAAAATACGTTAAAAACACAAAACAACAATAAAAACACAAAACTCTTCATTTCCTTTATTAATGCCCAGATTTTATTCTAAATACTGACGGGTAAAAGTTTCCCGTTTGTTTCCATGTCTTCCTCTGAGAGAAAAGCTGTAGCTGGTGTAAAATGATGTTGTGATGATATCTGTCCTCCTTCATCATGTTTTAAACACTTTGATCATCAAAGTTTTGTTTTCAGAAGCCAGATACTGCTTCACACGTCACATGATGAGCAGCGGTGGAGACAGTGTGTCAGTGACCAAACGCTGCGTGGCTGTGGACGACTGTCGTTCCACTGGATGTGTCCAAATGGATCATCAAGGACTCATGGTTAGAGTTTAACCCTCCCTATTTTCACCATTCAATGTTTATCATCAAAAAATAAGTCTTTTGTTTTTGCTTCATATTTCATGACTTTTCCTACTTTCATTCTATTTTATTATTTTCCTTGTGTGTGCATATGTGGTCATAGGTTAGTGCATGTTCACGTGCACTGTAAGTAATGTCAGAGCGACTTTTGTTTTGAAATGTATTTATTTCTGTGTGTGTGTGTGTGTGTGTTCATCCAGGTGTGCACGTCCTGCTGTGAAGGAAACATCTGTAACCTGTCGCTGCCCTGGAACCAAACAGGAGCGGTTCTCCTCACCAGGAGCAGCAGAGGAGGAGGAGGAGGAGGAGGAGCTCTGAGACACACACACACGTTCTCACTCATCATCACCTCTTACATGTTCTCCATCCTCTGAGCTTCACTCTACAGCATGGGTTCGTTCTCAACCTCAGGGTCAGGACGTGAGATACTGGGAGGGTGTCGCCAGATGCCTTCACGAAATTAAGATTTTTTTAACAATTTGAGCCAATTTTTTTATTTTTACTTTTTTTCTGCAACTACACCAAACTTGCCATATTTTGACATATTTTTGCTCCTTTTAATGCATTTTTGCTACATTACTCCCATTTCTGACACTTCTACATCACATTTCAATGACTTTTCTGCCCATTTTTCCACTTTCAAGATATTTCCACCACTTTTCCACCTAATGTCACATATGTTGACCCATTATTGTCACTTTTGACCTATATTCACCATATTTCAGGCTGATTTTTGTCAATTTAACCACATTCACCATTCGTCATGTACTTTGGTAACACTTTACTTGAAGTTTTATACATAAAGGCTGACATTATCTCTCATTAGCATGAATAATCATGAAGGCTGTCGTTGAGTGTTGTTCATTACTCTAATCCCACTAGATCCCTCCACCTATTCCAAAAAATGGCAACATAGTTCCAAAGGTGTCATCATTCAGTGAACAACAGTTAATGACAGCCTTCATGACACCTTATTCATGCTAATGACACATCTGTGTTCAACCACCTTTAGCTACAGTGGGAGACCTTGATCTCTGGAACCTTTATTTTTGGTTGAGAACCACAGAAGGAACAAGGATGGAGTCAAAGCAGACGTTTGGAACAGTTTGAAGACCAACCTGGTCCTGGAAAAACACAGTTACTGTAGTTATTGTGTGTGTGACAGAATAATGTGCTACATGTGCATGTGTTTATATCCATGGGGTCAAATATATATAACTCTAATATATGATTGTGCTTTGTAATGATTTAAGGGCTATTTATGCTAATTTTGCTCCTTTTTACTCTAGAATAGCAGATGTTATGCATGTTTGTTGTTTAGAAATGTACATAAACCCTATTTACATGTATTATTATTTATGATATTAATGGATATTAGTACAGTGCCCGTCAGAGGTATGTATTTATATAGTGGGAGCTTAAGTAGAGGTGTCAATTATGGCCAGATGAGTATGTGTTTGAAGGTTGGATGTTCTCATTGGAACACTGATGACATCCCTGTTCCTTGAACCATTATCAACATTTTCTGAAAATTTCATCAAAATCCATTTATAACTTTTCAAGTTATCGTGTACAGACAGACAGCGTTAGCTTAGCATTAGCATTAGCATAGAATAAAACACTGATGATGACATCACTGTTGATGACATCATCAGTTTGAACATTTTTAGAACACCAATGACATCACTGTTGATGATATCATCAGTTGGAACTGATTGGAACTCTGATGACATCACTGTTGATGACATCATCAGTGTTCTAAAACAATGTTTTACAGTGTGCATTGATCATTTCAAATGGGTTTTAAATTGGTTTTGAAATGACCAAATTACTCCAAAATAACAGATGCACACACTCGGGGTATTTGGAAGCCATTGACAAAGTTTCAGGTTGATCAGACATTGCGTCAGGAGATATTCACTCCACACCACACACGCACACGCACACACACACACACTCACCACACTCACACACACACACAACACACACACACACACACACACACACACACACACACACACACACACACACACACACACACACACAGACCTTTCTTGCATTATAGATGTAGATGTACATATTTAGTTCTCCTGCAGTGATTCCATTAAAGAAGAACTTGAAGGTTTATCTGAACATCTGATGGCTTTTAAAACACGATATCAGTCACATCAACTACAGTATTATTCATTACTACTAGTGCACATGTAGACTTTACTAGTGAAGCAAAAAGAGTGATTAGTTAGCACCATATGCTAAAAAGGGGACGGGGAAAGTAAATTCAGGCTTGACATGGGCATTCAAAATAATACAACCAATCAGAGAGCTGGATTTGGTTCTAATCCCTCCTACTTCAAAAACCAAAAAACATTTTTGGACTGTGATGAATTTACATCAATATATTAAATTATTTGTCATCAATATCGAGCTGTTTGGGGATTATTTTATGAGGCCAAACTCCCAAAACAAATCCACCAAAAATTGTAAATCAAGAAATTAGAAGTAATATGACTCCCAACATACAGTAATACACAAAATAACTCCAAAAACATACAAAACAACAGCAAAATGCACAGAATGTCAACAAAAATATGCCAAGCAACACAACAAAACACAAAAAGAATTCCAAAAATGCACTAAAAAAAGACTCATAATACACAAGAAAGGACATCAAATACACAAACCACCACTTAAACTCTTTAACAACAACAATTAAACAACATGACAGAAAAATACTGAATTTTTTTTTTAAAAAAGGCACTGGTTGACAATAAACAAAATATAAAATGAACACACAAGAAATAACAAAAACACATACATTAAATACACAAATTCCAGCAGAAATTCCCAAAATGACAGATAAATACACAAAAAGACTCAGAAACACACAAAATGACTAAAAACTACACAAAAAGACAACAAACAATAAGAAATCCTTTGTTATTTCCTGTGTTAATGCTTAGATTAGTCGTTATTCTTATTAATACTGGCATTAATGTTAATAATGTGACCCTTACATCAGACAATCACATTTTTGCTGTGATAACAGTAGCTCATCCCTGGTCTTTACTGTTATAACCTATTGAATCAACATAGGCTGATGGATGAATTCATCTAATTAAAACCCTATGAATAAATTGTATATTTTCTAGGCTATACTGCATGATCAAACTATTTGATACATAGTTTCATTTGATTTTGGGTGTGAAATCCACACTGAACCTTCTCTTCTGATGGAACAGTTTAATCCAGATTATTTGGATCAAAGTGATCCCATTTCTACTAAAAACTTCTGAAAACCCAAACTAAAGGTTTGATCTGGATTAAAACCAAGATTGGATTACATAATCAGTTCCAATCCTCTATCCAGAATCTGAGATGATGACTTTTGAAGAGCGTCTCCTCTATAGTTACAGTCGTCACTCAGAGTGAAAACCAGCTCTGTCCCTGAAACCAAACCTTCCATCTGCAGATTTCTACTTCCTGTTCCAATGAGGGATTCGTTTCCTGCTGAGACTTTAGGACGTGTCATGGTTGTTCACTGATCCATGTTGGGCTCATACCTGTTCTCACGCTCAGTCAGCTGATCTGTTTCAGTTCATTCAATAAAAAAAGAAGCTTTGCACCATGAAGAGCCACGAGGACAGCAGTAACATCTGCTTTCCAGAGGTTAAAGAACACAATATATCTACTCATGTAGAACGACTGTATTAAACATTAAAGAATACAAAGAGATGATGATTCCAGAATAAACTAATCCCATTTCATCAAAACAATAATCAAAGCTTTTTATCTGTTTTAATGAAGGTCAATGTACCCCTTATCTTTTCTGTCTTAAGGCAAGTACCCCTTTATTTGTCGATTTGTCTCAGAAAGCTCGTCTGAAAGCTTCACTCATATTTTCTGATGTTTTGACCATTTTAGGTGTTGATCTTCACCTTTTTAAATGTATTTTAAAGAATTGTGTCACAAAGTATTATCGATAGATAATGAAAATGTCTGTGAACAAGTGGAAATTTGTCTCATAATTTTAGAAAAAATAAAAATGGACAAATGTTTCTGTGTACCTCCTGAGATGTGTTAAAGTACCCCTAAGGGTGCACGTACCCCTGTTTGGGAACCACTGCATTGAAGCAACTGTAACATCCGGGTGTTTCCCGCTTCTATTTTACGTCATAGTAAAACTAAATCAACGGAACAGCGCCATCTAGTGATAAATAGAATAACTGCAGCAGAAGGAGAGAACAGACAGAATGTGAATGACATCATCAGATCAACATCCACAAAAACTCTTCAATCAGCTTCCTTTGATATTCTAATGTCTAGTTTAGAGTCAAACTCTTTATTTCAGGGGTCAACAACATTTCTGAGCCTGTGAGCTACTTCAAAGCTAGCGAACAGTTCAAAGTTTAAAAAGCTCTTATTTAATACTACACTTTCACTTTAAGTTTCATCATTTAACACTTTACTTCTCCTAATTTATGCAAATGTTCATTTTCATTACGTTTCACAGGAAATCATTATGTTCCTATTTTACTGTAACAATTTTAGATAATCAGAAGATATGGAACATGTTTGTACAATTGAACCGTTATGTAATATTTTATGAAAATCAGTAAGATATCACATGGATGAGTGATGGAAAATTACACGAAATGATTTCAAAAACACACAAAATGAGAAAAACACAAAATGGCTCAAAAATACACAAAACCACAACCACACAAATTTACCAAACAAACAAACAGAAAAGATACAAAATAAATCCAAAGACATAAAATAATAACAAAAATACACAAAATAACTCCTGACATACAAAAAAACTGTAAAATTATACAAAACAACACAAAATAACTCCAAAAACATACAAAATGCGAGAAACAGACACATTTCTTAAAAACACACAAAATTACTGAGAAAAAAACAAATATTGGGGCGCAGAGTGCGTCACATCTTATTGTTGAAGATAAAGGAACAGATCTGTCATGTGTTAAAATAATCCAGATTTATTTCATTTCTACAGGCTGAGTGAAATATACAACGATTGATAATATAATATACAGATGAACGTGACCCAGAGCTCACACACACGTGCTGTCCTGGAGCTTCTCCATGGTCACAGCGTTGGACGGTGCGTTAGTGAAGATAGTTCCTACGAAGGCTCGAGTTCCCCACAGAGAATGTCTGATGACCCTACAGCAGCCCAGGTCCTCCATTTGGAAACCAAGGTATCGGTACCTGTCGTCCGTCTCAAACAGAGTGTTGTTGGTGTACGAGCCGAAGAACTGTGGAGGAACACGTCATTCATTCATTCATTCAGTCAGTCAGCAGTGCTTTAAAGGGATCCTTCACTGTTTTTACAAATCTGGTTTAAACCCTTTTAAATGTTATTATTAGTAGATCTATGATGAACAAAACACATTATTATTCACCATATTCCTGTAAATAACTTTTAAAAACAGGATGTCACACGGCCCCACTGCCTGTAAACATCCCACTGTTTTCTATTGGAGTCAAACATTCAGCCTGATTTTTAGATCATTTAGTAACTTTTTCAGTCAAAATAACAACTTGTGCTGCTTTTAGTCTGTAGTTCAGTCAGTCGACCAATGGAGAACTGTGGAGGTAGTAGACAAGGAAGCAGAGAAGAAGAGCTCTCCTAAAGGACCTTTAATCACCCTTAAACAGTGAGCTGACACGCTCTGGTGGCTGAAGTTACACACAAATAGAACCCTGAGAATAGAAGTTTTTTTGGGTGGGAGTCCTTCAACTGTCCGTGATTTACTCGCCAACTAAGTATGAACAGATTGAGTATGTGAGAAATACCAGGACGTATACTATATGGGGACATCTTTTAAGTATGCACACTAGTCATACTCAACCGTCCCATGATGCATTGGGAGCTGAATGTAAAATGGTCCAGGGACATCCAATTTTCAAAATAAAAGCATCTCTTCTTGTCTTGCGTTAGTTTTTCAACCCTTTTGTAAATAGGGCTCTTATTTTGAAGTTAACAGGAAGTTTAGTCAGTAGACCAATGGAGGGTGAATGAAATGTGTCTACGTGAGTTTTATGGATCAAATGAGCACATGTTGATATTCTACTTGGTCACTTTCTCACTTCTAATGTTTTCAGAACTTTCAAAGTAAAAGTCGAGAATCAACAGAGATATTTAGCCTCAGTGTGAACAAGGTTTTTAACGCTGGAGGTTCCAGATGCATCTTGGGAAACATGGAAGTATAGTTCATTGGGAACCATCTAAATCATACCTTTAGTATATACTAGACAGTATATACTAGTTTGTAGTGTATAGTATGTTAGTGTGACTTTTATAACAGCCTCAGGCTTATGAACGAACATGTTTATTAATTTAGTTAAATTCTAGTCATTTAAAAATGTGAAAGTTTTAGCCAATGAAATTAAACTTAATTACGTGTATGTGTGATATTTTATTAGCTTTGAACTATCACTGAGCAGTATAACACACTGCAGCAATCTCTATACATTTATAAGATTGACCATAAAATCAAAACAATCACAATAAAAGAGTATTCTTACGGCCAGCCCTGACGACGGATCAATGAAGTCGGCCCAGAACCCCTCCCTGTGCAGAGCGTAGCAGATCTCCTTCGCTCCATCAATAAACTGCAGAAGAAGAAAAAAGTGAGTTGACTTCTTCATCCAATCTGAGAAAGTGATAGACATAAGACATGACGAGAGGTTGTTGAACATCATTTTAATCTACGACATTCTGCAGCTGAAAAAGGATCCAAAGACTAAAACGTTTAAAGCAGAGACGAGCAACAGGACTGCCTGTGCAAAATGATTCTAAAAACACATAAATTAAGAACAAAAATACACAAAATGACTCCTGACATAGAAAATTAGGTTGAAATTACACAAAACAACAAAATCACAAAAAATGAAACCAAAAACACATAAAATGAAATAATAATACACCACAACAGAAAATTACACTGAAAAAACAAAAAAAACTGAATAAGATGTAACATGAATGAATAATACAAAATTACACAGAATGATTTCAAAAACACACAAAATGACTCAAAAACACAATTATGCAAATTTTACTGTAAAACCAAAAAAAAAAGATACAAAATTAATCCAAAAACACATAAAATTATAAGAAAAATACATGATTTACAAAAGACACAAAATCACAACAAAATTACATATTTACTCCTGGAAAAAAAACTGAAAAAGAGAAGATACAAAACAAACAATTAAATTACACAAAATCACAACGAAAACACAAGATAACTCCAAAATCACACAAAAACTACAGAAAATTATGCAAAATGCCTTAAAAATACACAAAATTACCCCCCTCCCCCCAAACAGAAGAGATTCAAATAACATGACAACAAAAACAGACAAAAAACAAAGACACAACGTTACTCCTGACATAGGCCTAAAAATGCAAATAAAATTACACAAAACTACAATAAAAACACAAAAAGAGATAAATGACTAAACACCACAATAGAATAACACAAATGTACTCAAAAAAGCAAACATAAAAAGATACAAAATGACTCCAAAATATGATTCTCCGTTGGCAAACACTTGTTCTACAACAACTTACTCCTGTGTGCCTATGCAATATACAGTAACTGTAGACACCAGTAGAACTCAGGTCTAGGCTGACACCTAGTGGATGGGAGAGCTAATGGCTGCTATCACCACATGACCCTCAGATTCAGATCAGATACAATCACGTTTGTGGCTCCGCCCCCCCACAGTCAGCGCTCACCTTGTCCAGTAGCAGCTCCCTCTCCTGGTCCACCTCAGCAGACCAACTCTTCATATCGTTATGGCTCCGCTGAGTCACTGTGATCACCATCAGACCAGTGGGCGGAGCCTCTGGGAACATGGACAGGAAGTCTGTAGATGGAAAAGATAAAATCACACAGTGAGACATGGAGGGACACTAGGACCATGTGAGGGACACTAGATCATGTGAGGGACACGAGGACATGTGAGGGACACGAGACATGTGAGGGACACTAAGACCATGTGAGGGACATAGGACCATGTGAGGACACTAGGACATGTGAGGACACTAGGACCATGTGAGGGACACTAGACCATGTGAGGACACTAGGACCATGTGAGAGACACTAGGACCATGTGAGAGACACTAGGACCATGTGAGGGACACTAGGACCATGTGAAGGACACTAGAACCATGTGAAGGACACTAGGACCATGTGAGGGACACTAGGACCATGTGAGAGACACTAGGACCATGTGAGGACACTAGGACCATGTGAGAGACACTAGGACCATGTGAGGGACACTAGACCATGTGAGGACACTAGAACCATGTGAGGACACTAGACCATGTGAGGGACTAAGACCATGTGAGGAACTAGGACCATGTGAGGGACACTAGGACCATGTGAGACACTAGACCATGTGAGGGACTAAGACCATGTGAGGGACACTAGGACCATGTGAGGGAGACTAAGACCATGTGAGGGACACTAGGACCATGTGAGGGACACTAAGACCATGTGAGGGACACTAAGACCATGTGAGGGACACTAGGACCATGTGAGGGACACTAGGACCATGTACACTAGGACCATGTGAGGGACACTAAGACCATGTGAGGGACACAAGGAGTTAGTCTTGAACCTTTCCTCAGGAGCTCAGGACACGACTGGATCACACACTCTACGTTAGCCTGGTCAAACGGAGGCTTCACTGGGACCTGTTCACTCTGAGAAACACACACACACACACACACACACACACACACCAGAGGTCAGCCTTGTACTAGCAGCTCATGTTATTGATGGTTCAGCTCACCATGGACTCCCTGATGAACTGGGCCAGTATGAGCTGGTGTCTGTCTTTGCTGGACTCAGCGGTCAGTAGGTCAGGCACTGCTGTGGGACGATGGCTCTTACTGTTGTTGTGTTCTGCCAGTCCATCCATCTGACAATGAAAGCCCACGTTACCAGGGAGCTGGAAACGCTGGTCCTGGGCTCCAAACGGGCCCAGCTTCTCCTCAGGCCAGACCGTCTTCAGCCCTAGAACCAGAGAAGAAGAACTATCAACGTGGTTTTAGGAAATGTTGTTCTATTTATACTGTATGACCATTACACATCTAATCAATGATCTGTACAAAGCAAAGGACCAGCGTCTATGTGGGTATGAAATTATGAAAATATTATGAGGGCAAAATTTTTTTTAATGATTGCGGGCCATTAAAAATAATGTAGTTACAGTTTGGAGACTTTTACAGATGAAGATGCACAGTAGCTTCTACAAACACATAAAAGAAAAGCAGAGCCTTTCTTTTTTAGAGAGAAGTTTGTAAGTAGCACGTGAGCGTCTACAGAAAAAAGACGTAATATGTAGGGAAACTATGGGTTTTTAGCTCTTAACAACATGTAAATATTACACAAAACTTTAAAAACATCATGCAAACAGAAGTATAAAAGAAGTTTAATAGACCTACAGTTTCTAAAGAAATTAAATAAGATATAGAAAAAAAACCATTTTTCCCAACGTAAAGTGTAAACAGGTTCCTTACAAACACAAATTAAATTGAATAAATCAACACTAGAATATGATTCAGTAATAACATTTACACAATAAAAGGGAAACAATAGCTGCTGAATCAAAGAGCTAATAATATTTTGTGCATGTGGATCACTCTATCAGTGTTATTGTATGTAATTAATTTATTTCCTCAATTATATCAATTATTTTCTAAAAAAAAAAAAGACACATGAAAAGCAAAAATAACTCCAATGGTTGATAATGAGTTACACAAAGTTATGGTTGATAATATCACTCTGATTTCCTATAATTAAATCGAACTTGATGATTTAATAGTTAATTACTGAGAGCAGTACTAACAGGATATGTTGGTGTAATAATCACAATATTTACATTACTGTCTAATGGGACCAGCTGTCGTTGAACAAGTGAAATATAATTAAAAAAAACATTGTGTTTCACAAGTTGGGATGAATAGTGACATTGGATTTATTTTAACATTTATTCAACAGACGTGTGACAGGTTAGCTTTATCCTTCCATACAAGTGTTAAATCTGACCATGAAGTAAATCAGTTTATTAAATAACACCAATAAATTCAATTCAAAATTTAAAGAATTCTCAGGCTCTAATTATAGATATATTTATAAACTCTAAAACTGAGAAAATAACCTCCATTCAATGATGTTTTAGTGCCGTGCATTAGGTTTAATCTGATTGGTCGGCTATGATGTGATGCTTTACGTTTAATCTGATTAGTCGGCTATGATGTGATGCATTAGGTTTAATCTGATTGGTCAGCTATGATGTGATGCATTAGGTTTAATCTGATTGGTCGGCTATGATGTGATGCTTTACGTTTAATCTGATTGGTCGGCTATGATGTGATGCATTACATTTAATCTGATTGGTCAGCTATGATGTGATGCATTACATTTAATCTGATTAGTCGGTTATAATGTGATGCATTAGGTTTAATCTGATTGGTCGGCTATGATGTCATGCATTTGTTGTCTGGTCATTTTATTTTTTGTAGTTTCATAATACTCATCATTTTAAAATAAAAAATAATAATTTACTCAGTAACTGGTGGGTGTAGAAATGTAACAAATTACTTTACCATAAAAGCAACTCAATTACAGTTACGTGAGTACTTGTAATCCATTACTTTCACCTGTGGTAAAACATGAAACTACTAACGAACACAGCTACTTTGAAGCAGCTCAAGCCGTTCCTCTGCCTACATCCCCCATAATGCCTTGCAATTCAGTGAAATTATTGGACATTCTACCACATACATTTTCCCCATACTGGATGAGTTTACAGTAAAAACAGTTAAATTACATATTAAATATTGTACCTGACTCAGTGGGACTGAGAGCCACACGAGGCTCATCAGAACCTGATCCTGATCCAGCAGCAGAGAAGGTCCGTGCTGCAGCCACACGATGCACCAGCACATGGAGTCCTGGTAGGTAGGAGACCAACCTGGTTCTGCTGCACATCACCTGAGACACAGGTAAACAAGCACTACTACTAACATCCCATAGTAACATAATAACACGGTCATGATTGACCACAGAGAGGTGTGACCTACACTGGTCATCCTGGAGTTCTTCTGTCTGTGTGCAGAGGCTGCTGAATGTTCTAGAACACATCGTACATTAGTTCATAGATATTAGACATGTGTCAATACCAACAGGAAGGAAGCACATTTACACCAGGAAAATTAAATATTAAAAGTAATCTGATAATGATTATAAAAAATGCCTAAGTATTTAATTGATACACTATAATTAATAGATTTAGGGTTTTTTTAATGGTGAAAACTTAATTATTTTGTATTATTATTATTTTACTCTTAATTTTACTTTTACTGGCGTAAATGAGCTTCCATAAATAGGTGACTTGATTAAATATGTATTACATTTGCATATTAGGGCTACATTAAAAAAAAGGGCTCTATGAGTATAAAGTCATAATATTTTAAGATTAAAGTTGTAATATTTCGAGATTAAAGTCGTAATATTTTTGAGAATAAAGTAATTTTATTAAAATAAGTCGTATTTTTATGACAATACAGTCGTAAGATTTTTAAATTAAAGCCTGATTTATATAAACACAGTAGGAAACACTAGTCACCAGTTAGACCAACAACAGTTTAAACACCAGCAGGTCACAAACTCACCCAGTTTCCACGTTTATCGCTTCGGTAAATCGTACGTGTAGTTTTCCGCTTATTTAGAAACGTATAAAGAATTTATTGAAGTGTGTTTTTCTTCAGACATAGCTACAACCTAGCTACCACTCACCTTGAAGCTGCGCATGCGCGTCCTCAGCATTAAGAACCTTTGTTTACAGCTTAGCGCCCCCTGCTGCACAGGAGGATAGATATAGATAGATAGATAGATAGATAGATAGATAGATAGATAGATAGATAGATAGATAGATAGATAGATAGATAGATAGATAGATAGATAGATAGATAGATAGATAGATAGATAGATGTATTTACAGTCTATTAATGTAAATTTATTTATTTATTTTATTTATTCAGTTCATTTCCGACATGGTTGCATTCACAGAAATTCATTTGACATTCAGAGCAAAATCACATCATTGGTTTTTTTTTTTTGGTTTTTTTTTGTCCTTTTTCATGCCGGAAAGGGCGACGGAAAAAAGCATTATGCTTATCCAGATCCGTCCCCTAATTTGAACACAGATAATTTTACATCTCCAACCTCGTTTCTTCCCTTTTTTTTTTTTTGTCCTTTTTTATGTGATGTGTTCTCGTCTGCAGTCATTGTTCCTGTTGTTACTCCTCTTCTTCTTCTTTCGGAGTACCTTCATATCCTCTGAAAGTCGCCTCAGCTTACGATCCATCCGGAAGGCACATGCACATACACATGGTTACGTGTCATTTATTTCTGTTCCTTTATATGTTTTTACTGTCATTTTATGCATTTCTTTCTCATTTTATCAGTTTTGTTGCTATTTTGTGTGTTTTTGGTGTCATTTGGTGTGTCTCTGTTGTTGTTTATGAGTTTTTGGAGTTATTTCTTGCATTCGCCTCATTTTATTGGTTTTTGTCATCATTTTGTTGCTATTTTGTGTGTTTTGGTGTCATTTTGTGTCTGTGTTGTTGTTTCTGTGTTTTTGGTATCTATTTGTTCTTTCTGTATCTCATTTACTCTAGTTTTGGGCCATTGGTGTATTTTTCAGTCATTTTGAACTGTTTTTGTCATCATTTTGTGCATTTGTCTCTCATTTGATCAATTCCCGACATCATTTGTAGCTGTTTTGAGTGTTTTTGGTGTCATTTGTGTGTCTGTGTGGTTGTTTATGAGTTTTTTGTATCATTTAGAATTGTTTACTCTTTTTTGTGGTTTTGTTGGTAAATGGTAAATGGACTAGATTTATAAAGTGCCTTATAACCACACTGAAGCAGTCCCAAGCGCTTTGCATATCAGCTCATTCACCCAATCACTCTCACATTCACACACCAATGGGACAGGACTGCCATGCAAGGCGCTAGTTGTTGTTGTGTTTTGTTTTGTTTTAGTAATTTTTGAAATTGTTATTATTGTTATTTTCCTCTAAATTTGCATCATGTTGTGTATTTTTAAGTCATTTTTAAAAATTGTTTTTCGAGTCATTTTGTGCGTTTGTTGTTGTTTCTGTGTTTTTGGAGTTATTTTGTGCATTTGCTGCTCATTTTATTGGTTTTTGTCATCCTTTTGTTGAGGTTTTGCATGCTTTTTTGTCATATTGTTCGTCTGTGTTGTTGTTTCTGTGTTTTGTCATCATTTTGTGGCTGTTTTGAGTGTTTTTGGTGTCATTTTGTGTGTCTGTGTTGTTTCTGTGCTTTTGGTGTCATTTAGTTGATTTTCTCTCTTTCCATCTCGTTTTGTGTCATTTTGTGCATTTTTTTGTGTGTTTTCTTGTGCTGCTCTTTTGCTGTAGCTGTTTAGAGTAAAAGACATCCTCTTTTGTTTGGTGACCCAAATTTGCTGCTCCTGTGTGTTCGTCTTTTTAGTGGATCTGAATTCCATTAGAATGATGTTCTTTCATCCATGCAGTCAGTTGATAGGCGACTGATGAATGGCACATGATGCAGGAGGAAAGCACTCAGGGTGGATGGACTTCATGGAACGTGTCCTCAGGCGGCTTTTTCTGCTTTTTTTCTCCATTTAAATAATGACCAAGTTTTTTGTTGGCACAAATGCCTGCTGGCATTAGGACCGAACACTTTAACACTGAATAGTTCTTCTCTCAAGCTTTCAGGTGGACTACGTTCAATTCAAGGATACATAAAGACTCTGGAAGCAGGGTTATTATATTGATTATTGAATATTAAAGAAGGAGTAGGATTAAATAAGTTTGACTTCTTCCTTTTCACACAGATTGTAAGAGATATACAGTGAATGTTCTTTTTTAATTAATTATGTGTTTAAATATACAATAATTGTGTAAAAGATTTGTTATTTTTGCTTTTGTATGTGTTTGTATTGTGTTGCATTCATTGGTTTGGAGCAACATAAATGAAATTTCTAAATAATGAATGATGAGTTTTGATGAAAGCAGTACATTGGATATTCCAGTTCAGTTTGATTTTATTGATTTAATTATATATTAACTGTTTTATTTGCAAATCCTCATTAGCAGATCTGGATCTCTTGCATTACAGTCTATTTATGATTTCTTGTAAAAAGTGTAAAATAAGGTTTTACTGCATTTTAAATTCAAATGCATCTTCTATGATCCTAAAGGTTTGGATCAGGACACAGTTAAGGCCATTATTTGGATTTTTGATTTTGATCCCACAGGAAGCAGGAGCATCATTGGAAAGCTGAAAATTTTACATCTAGTGAATGTGTCCAATTCACAAAATCCATTGTAGCAGACGACAAACGTTGATCAATTACACAAATAAAGACATTACACAGAATAACAAAAAAACACAAAATAACTAATAAATTACACAAAAAAATGAAGAAATTACACAGAATAACAAAAAAACACAAAATAACTAATAAATTACACAAAAAATGAAGAAATTACACAGAATAACAAAAAAACACAAAAAACTAATAAATTACACACAAAAATGAAGAAATTATACAGAATAACAAAGAAAATACACAAAACAACAAAGAAATTACACACGAAAAACTGAGAAATTACACAAAATAACAAAGAAATACACGAAATAACTAAATTATTACACAAAAAAATAAAGACATTACACAGAATAACAAAAAAACACAAAATAACTAATAAATTACACAAAAAATGAAGAAATTACACAGAATAACAAAAAAACACAAAATAACTAATAAATTACACACAAAAATGAAGAAATTACACAAAAAAACAAAAAAAAACACAAAATAACAAAGAAATTACACACGAAAAACTGAGAAATTACACAAAATAACAAATAGATTACACAACATAAAGAAGTTACATACAAATAAAAAACTGAGAAATTACATACATAAAGAATAAATTAAAAAGTCAAACCGAAGCAGTTGCTTTCCATTGTTTGTAACAGATAATAATCAACATCTATAAATAATAAATTGAATTATTAAATTGATTATAAGTATAAATAAAATGTTTCCCTGTCTGAAATCAAAGTGGTGTGAGTGTGATTCCTGGACCTGGTGGTGGATTACTTCTGGAATGAATGATCCACATGTTGAGGGGTTCAGTTACATAGGGTGGGGGGTGGGGGTGGTGGGGGAATGTGGAATGAGCTCATGTCAGAGAATTCCCAGGATCACATTCCTGTGGATGTTCCCCAGAAGCCCCGCCCTCTTGTGTGTGTGTGTGTTAGAGCTACAGTCCTCTACTCCTGGTCCTGGACCCTGGTTCGTGATGATCTGTGCTGAGTTGGGGTCGCGGTCTAAGGATGAATATGTCACCGTGTAAGATGGTGGTTGTGGGGGACAGTGAGTGTGGGAAAACGGCTCTACTCAGCGTGTTCGCCAAGGACTGCTTCCCTCAGGTAAGACCTGGACCTGGACCACCTCCTGGACTATAGGGCCGGGACCATATTTTGAGAACCCTCGACAATACTCAAAAAGTACTCGTGTTTTCTTCAATCTATCTTGTAACGGCAAAATACAATATAGTAGATACATAAGTTGTTAAAAAAAAAACAACCTCTAATCTCCCGTTATTATGATTATTACAATCTGTCATTAAAAATCCCATATAAACTTCCTACAGTGAGAAAACACTTACATTAAATGATCATTAAATATATGAGCTAAACTAAAAATAGGATAATTATCACACAGGAGGGTTTTCATGTTGACATGAATTAAATTCACCAGTATTTGGTTTCTTTCAGTGCTTGTGTGACCATTTCATCAAAACAAAGCGGCATCTTTAATGATTCTGTCACAAACTACTGTAATAACATTACATGTTACTGTAAATAGAAACTCATTAGCTTTCAGAAACTGCTGGAATTTCTCAGATAGAGCAAATATTAGCGGAGTTACAGTCTTTTAAATGACATTTAACCCTTAGTGCTATTGGTACGTTACCGAAGTACAGTACGTAGCGTTTTAATGTTAGGATTAGGATTAGGATTAGGATTAGGATTAGGTTAGGATTAGGTTAGGATTAGGATATAGGTTATCACCCAATATCGCAACATTTTTTACGGTTAAAGTCATTTTCATCTATTAATAAAATCTGGCCTGATGGTGCGGACAACACGAGGACATGTCCAGGTAAATCTGGACGTAGTCATTGGTCACCTGATCCTGGACCACCTCCTGGACCACCAGGACCAGTGTCCTCTGACTGTCTGTCCTGTCCCACAGGCTACGTCCCCACAGTGTTTGAGAACTATACGACTTTCTGGACCTGGACCCTCCACAGGGTGGAACTGAGACTGTGGGACACGTCAGGTGAGAAGGACACGCTGTCCTGTCCTGTCCTGTCCTGTTGTCCTGTTGTCCTGTTGTCCTGTCCTGTCCTGTCCTGTCCTTTCCTGTCCTGTCCTGTTGTCCTGTTGTCCTGTTGTCCTGTCCTGTCCTGTCCTGTCCTGTTGTCCTGTTGTCCTGTTGTCCTGTCCTGCTGTCCTGTTGTCCTGTTGTCCTGTCCTGTTGTGTCCTGTTGTCCTGTTGTCCTGTCCTGTCCTGTCCTGTCCTGTCCTGTCCTGTCCTGTCCTGTCCTGTCCTGTCCTGTCCTGTTGTCCTGTTGTCCTGTCCTGTCCTGTCCTGTCAGACATTGGGAAACTGGCAACACAAAATACACTCTGAGTGAAAACAAGTGATTTTAATTGATGCACCAAAATGAAAATTATTCACTGAAAATGAAAACCAAAAATGAAAAAACCAAAGCCGAAAACTGAAAGATATAATTATGTAAAGTATTAGTCCCATTGCATTTATGGGTATAAATGTGTAACCTCACTAAAATTAAAACATTGCAATTGTATGAATTGATATGAATTCTTAAAAGAATAAAGCAATTAAAAATATGAAAATATTTCATTCCAACAATGCACAATATTAAAAAAAATAAAGATGTTATTTAAATAATGTTGTACAGGTCTATAACTGACTGAGCTGCTGAAAGAGTCACATTAAATATGCTCTCATTAAAACACAAAGAGCATTTATAGAGGCAGTATTATGAAAAAAAATCACATTCTAATGGTTTTGCGACAGTGATATACATTAATTTAGCCTCATTCAGAGGAACAAAGTTTCTCCTCCCTTGTTATTGCACATGTTATAAAAAATCAGCTTCAAACGAAACAGTTGGATTTTTTTCGCTACTTGACGTGACAACACAAAAACTCCTCCTGACAATCCTGGCTCCTCCTACTCTATAGGAACGTGAGCTCCTCCCTCTCAAACTACCTCACAGCTAAAACAAACACTGCAGTTTAATATAGATGCTTTATTGTCATATACGTAAAGCTACATACACTAAATGTGTTCTCTGCATTTCTCCCTGAGGAGCAGTGGGCAGCCACGATGTAGTACCCAGGGAGCAGTTCCACTTTTAGTAGCTGTTATATCACATCGTATCTCCTTTGAGATGATCTGACGTGTTTATGACCCAATGTGACGCAGCAGTTGGACAAAACAAATGAATATCACCTTAAATGCACTATTCTTGTAGTTAATAAAAGCACAAAAAAATAAATAAATAAATTTTCACAAATAAGGAATGAAATCCAATGTACCAATTTATCATTTCTGTAACATACGTTTCTAAAGCTGTATTATAGACCTGCCAAAATAAATCCAAAATGCAGCTAGAAATGTTCAGCACACACTATAACTTAAAGAAAGAAAGTTGCTCAAATTAAGCAGTGTTATTATTCATGATGTTCTACATGATTTATCATAGAAAACTGGATACATGTGCTTTAATATGTGAGATACACTTTAACATGGAGGGACAGACTTACGGTCAGTTGTAAATCACTAAGGTAAACAGCTCTGCTCAGAAAACGCTTTAGTGCTCAGATGTATTCATGAGTCCACAGACAAGTCGGTCCGTTTGTAGACAAGGGCGCGGTGACTGCGGTGTTTGTTCACCTTCTTATAACATCCTGTTTTAGTGAGAAAAGTGCATCACTAGCATCAAAGCAACGTTTATCAAAGGGAACTGGAATGAATGATGAAAAAGATAAAAAAAAAAAAAAATTCATATTGTATATTTTTGTTATTTCTTTAGTCGTCTTGTTTTTCTGTGTAATTTCTCTATTGTTTTGTGTATTTTGCCATTATTTTGTGTAATTTCTTTGTTTTTTTGTGTATTTTTTCCTTCTATTTTGTGTATCTGGAGTTCTTTGAGGATCTGATCATCCATGGGATAATTTGTATATTATTAATAATTTTTTAAGACAGATACACAAGCTGAAATGCAATAGTATCAAGAAACATCACAAGAACAGAGAGTGTGTCAAATAATGAGAAATAATTCAGCCACAAGAACACACAGGGCTGTACTACGCTAGCCGTTAGCGGGCTAAACAACAAAAACACACAAGATAACGACAAAAAGATAATTGAGAAATACACAAAATGACAAACAAAACACAGAATAGAGCTAGTGTGGAGGTTCTTGTGTGGAATGGAGCTAATGTGGAGGTTCTTGTGTGGAATAGAGCTAGTGTGGAGGTTCTTGTGTGGAATAGAGCTAGTGTGGAGGTTCTTGTGTGGAATAGAGCTAATGTGGAGGTTCTTGTGTGGAATGGAGCTAGTGTGGAGGTTCTTGTGTGGAATGGAGCTAGTGTGGAGGTTCTTGTGTGGAATAGAGCTAATGTGGAGGTTCTTGTGTGGAATGGAGCTAGTGTGGAGGTTCTTGTGTGGAATGGAGCTAATGTGGAGGTTCTTGTGTGGAATAGAGCTAATGTGGAGGTTCTTGTGTGGAATGGAGCTAATGTGGAGGTTTTGGTGTGGAATGGAGCTAATGTGGAGGTTCTTGTGTGGAATGGAGCTAATGTGGAGGTTTTGGTGTGGAATGGAGCTAGTGTGGAGGTTCTTGTGTGGAATAGAGCTAGTGTGGAGGTTCTTGTGTGGAATGGAGCTAGTGTGGAGGTTCTTGTGTGGAATGGAGCTAGTGTGGAGGTTCTTGTGTGGAATGGAGCTAATGTGGAGGTTCTTGTGTGGAATGGAGCTAGTGTGGAGGTTCTTGTGTGGAATAGAGCTAGTGTGGAGGTTTTGGTGTGGAATGGAGCTAATGTGGAGGTTCTTGTATGGAATGGAGCTAATGTGGAGGTTTTGGTGTGGAATGGAGCTAGTGTGGAGGTTGTCTTGTTGAGGTTCTGGTGGGTGGGGTGTGAACAGGCTGTAAATCATCCCCCACGTTTAATGTTTCCACAAAGACTGACGCTATTGGTCTGGAATTTAGGCCTTTAGAGCATTAAATATGAACAGATTTACCTCCAGATAACACACACACACACACACACACACTGAGGTATTGAATTACTCAGTGAAAGTCGTTTGTATGATTTTACTCTCAGATAAAAACAGTTCATATTCAAAGTGGGGTGCGGGGCCCAGAGACGGGCGATGCTGGTCTAAAACTTCATATGTTTCTAATCAAAGTGTGTGAAACCAAAGAGGTCGACAAAGCTTTTTAAAGTTTTTTTTGAGGGTTTTTCCCTGTGAATACTTTTGTCTTCTGGGGCGGAACCAACAGTGATTGGTCCATTTGAGAAAAGAAAAAAACGTGTGTGAAGGCATTCACTGTAGTTATGTTTATAAAAGTAAAAGTCTGTACGGAGGTTATAACACATCTGGAATAAGTCCTACAACTCCTTTTTGTCCTTAAAATATGAGACTTTTTCACTACATTATTTTGCTTATTTTTCTGTATTTGTGTGTGTTTTTTTGTTTCATTTTATAAATTCATGGTTGTTTTGTATTTATTTTTCCAGATATTTTGTTGTCTTTTTGTGTATTGTTGTATGCCTTTGTAATACTGTGTGATTGTTAGAGTCATTTTGTACATGTTTCTCTCTTTTTGGTTGTAGTTTTTAGTATATTGTCATTTTTTTTTTAGTATATTGTATTTCTCTATGTTTTTGAATTAAGTTCTGTGTACTTTTGTTTTTCTTTTATGTACACTGTTCTATTGTTTTTGTGTGTTTTTGTACTTGTTTTGTATGTTTTTGAAGAAATTCTGTGTATTTTGCCGTTATTTTGGGTATTTTTGTCATTCGGCTTCAGTGGTTCTGACCAAAAATATTTATTTATGTTATTGTAATGTTATTTTTTCCTAAAGTGAAAGTATGTATTATGCTAATTAATACATCTATAGTCCTTACATGTCGTAATTGTCCTTAAAATCACGAAATTATAAACCTAATTTTTCTCTTTTGGTTGTTGTAATTTTATGTATTTTTCTGTAATTGTGTATTTTTTTGTTTTATTTAATATATTTTCATTTTTGTTTTGCATATTTTTCTGATATTTTTGTAGTCATTTTGTGTGTTTTGGTATTCTTTTGTTTTTCTGTCATTTTGTGTGATTTTTTCTGTCATTTTGCATTTTATTGTCTTTTTGTTGTTGTTTTGCTGATTTTTCTGCAATTTTGTATGTTTTTTTGTGTCCTTTTATGTTTTCACTGTTATTGTGTTTATTTTTCTGATATTTTTTGTAGTTGTTTTGTATCATTTTGTATTGCTGTGTTTGTTACAAGGTTTTTATATAAAGCTGCCTTTCAAAACATAATCAAACAGAGTCAAAGGGAGAAAGAGCTGATGAATCCAGAATACACTGTGTTGAAACAATAACAAATGAAACAAATAATCTTGTTTAATGCTGTATCTGGAACTAAATAGAAATATTATTTATTTTATTAAAGCATTATTTTTGCACAGAGGTAAAAAAGCACAAAGCGTGTGGTGGTAAAAGTGGGTTTTTTCCACTCTCCGCCTCCTCCTCGTTCCCCTCTCAGACATTCCTGTAGAAACTCAACTCTCTCAGCCTCTGAAGAATGAATTTTTCTGGGCCCAGTGAAGGTTTATGAAAACAAACGCTGGTGCTGGTGCCCAGTTTAACACAGGAGGAACCTGATGGGAAAAGATTCCAGCACTGCGTGTGTGTGTGTGTGTGTGTGTGTGTGTGTGTGTGTGGTGTGTGTGTGTGTGTGTGTGTGTGTGTGTGTGTGTGTGTGTGTGCGTGTGTATGTGTGTGTGTATCAGATTTATAAGAAAGGCGGTTGGGTTTGTTGGAATCTGCTACACTGACGTCTCTGAACTGGTTCAGAACATCTGGAGTTAATCTCACACACACACACCACACACACACACACACACACACACACACACACACACCCCCCAACCCCACACACACCACACACACACACACACACACACACACAGGTGTAAAGAGTACAATAAGAGGTAATTTATACAAAAAATACTCAAGTACAAGTAAAAAGTAGCTCAATTAAATAATACTCAAAGTAAAATTTACTAGTTACTTTCACCTCCCACATTTATTGTTGGTAATAAATCTTGGTACGGTTCCCTTGCATACAGTAAACATCTCACATAGAAACTATGCTTGCTAACAAGCATTGGTCTAAATTAAAGTCACATGTTCAAAACTCTTTAACACAACGTGTGAAACTCTGAGTCCATTGAAACTAAGGGCATCACACGCTAGGGGTGTGTGATGCCTGCCATCTGGCATACATTGGTCACGATACGATACAATATATCCCGATAATAAAGTATAAGGCAATTATTGCGATTTTATATATATATATATATATATATATATATATATATATATATATATATATATATATATAGTATATATATATTACTTAAGAAACTCCATCTCTAAATTGTTTGTACACCTTCATAAGTATGGAATCACAGGAGTGCCAAAATTAAAAGGAAATGCATGTGGAAATATAAAGAGAATCAATAATGAAAAAATATACAAATGTAGTTTATTCTTTTCCATTTTGCTTTTGCTTTTTCTGTTTTGTCTTTGTCTGTTCTATTTGCGTTTCAACATTGTTTTTACTTCATGACTCAAGCGGTCGGTAAAACAACGTCAAAGTAAAGACCCGCCCACTGCAAGAGCGGTGGGCGGGTCTTTCTGTCCAGGCTGACTAGTGACTCATACAACAAAAGAACACGTAAAACAAGCTGTAATAATGTAGTGAAATGCCGTGAAGTGTCTAAATGCGTGTGCGTGCACTGTGTTGATGCACTGATGTGTATTCTGCTTGCTTTTAAAATGTAATCCCCGAAGTAATCCCCGTTTTTATAAAAAAAAATAAAATAAAAAAAAACCTGTAATCTGATTACACGTTTTAATAGGCAAGGCAAGGCAAGGCAAATTTATTTATATAGCGCATTTCATACTCAAGGCAACTCAATGTGCTTTACATGATAAAACATTCAATTGTTTAAAATCAATAAGAACATTTAAATCAATAAGAACAATTAAAATCATCAGTAAAATCAATTAAAATCATCAGTAAAATCATCATTACATCAACAACATGACAAAAAATCTCTCTCTCAATCATATGCAGTAGAGAAAAAAAGTGCCTTTAACTTTGATTTAAAAATGTTCACATTGGATGCTGACTTCAGCTCTGCTGGCAGTTTGTTCCACTTCTTTGCAGCATAACAACTAAAAGCAGCATCACCATGTTTTACTGTGAGCTCTGGGCTCCACTATCTGACCTGTGTCCATAGATCTGAGAGACCTGCTGGGTTCATACCTGACCAACATGTCACTGATGTATTCTGGACCAAACCCATTCACAGATTTATACACCAGCAGCAGAACTTTAGAGTCTATTCTGAGGCTGACTGGGAGCCAGTGTAAAGACTTTAAAACTGGAGTAATGTGCTCTGACCTCTTTGTTCTGGTTAAGACCCGAGCTGCAGCGTTCTGAACCAGCTGTAGCTGTTTGATGCTCTTTTGGGGGATTCCTGTCAGAAGACCATTACAATAGTCCAGTCTGCTGGAGATAAAAGCATGGACCAGTTTCTCCTGATCTTTCTGAGCCATTAAACCTTTCACTCTGGAGATGTTCTTTAGGTGGTAGAAGGCTGTTTTTGTGATAGATTTGATCTGACTGCTGAATGTAAGATCTGAGTCAATCAGAACACCAAGGTTTTTGACTTGGTCTTTAGCTTTTAAAGATCGAGACTCAAGATAATTGCTGACAGCAGTCCTCTTTTCCTTGTTACCAAAGACAATCACCTCCGTCTTGTCATGGTTTAGTTGAAGGAAGTTTTCACTCATCCAGCAGTTTACTTTTTCTAAACAGTCACACAACACCTCAATGGGACCATAGTCATCTGGGTTCAGTGATAGATATAGTTGTGTGTCATCTGCATAGCTCTGATAATCAACCTTACAGTTCTGTAAAATTTGTCCTAAAGGAAGCATGTAAAGGTTAAACAGAAGGGGTCCAAGAACAGATCCCTGAGGAACCCCACAGGACATTGGTAATCTGTCAGATTCAAAGTTTCCAATGCTTACAAATAGCTTCGCTCCTCCAAGTATGACTTAAACCATTGCATTACTTTTCCATTTAGTCCGACCCATGTTGCAATCTGTGCAACAAAATTGTATGATCTACAGTGTCAAATGCAGCACTTAGATCCAACAGAATGAGAACAGATACTTTTCCTGAATCAGTGTGCAACCTTATGTCATTGATCACTTTGATAAGAGCAGTTTTCAGTGCTGTGATGAGAACGAAAACCTGACTGAAATTTATCAAATATTTGATAAATGTTAAGAATTGACTCAGTTGGTTGAAGACCACCTTCTCAATGATCTTGGCCATGAATGGAAGGTTGCTGATTGGTCTATAGTTAGCCAGTATAGAGGCATCCAGTGTTCTCTTTTTTAACAGCGGTTTCACAGCAGCTACTTTCAGGGATTTTGGTACGGTGCCTGATTGGAATGAGCAGTTAATTATCTGACACAGATCAGTGACAATTGACTTTACAACAGTTTTAAAGAAGTTTGAGGGTATTGTGTCAAGGCAACACGTTGATGGATTCAGCTGCTGAACAGTTTCCTCTATTGTTTTTGGGTTCACTGTAATAAACTCTAACATTGTAATTGACTCATCCCTCAGTGGTTGAAGCTGTTCAAGCTTTTTGTGATTTTGCTGGTTTGTTCTGATGTTTGACCTTATTGATTGTATTTTTTCATTGAAATATACAGCAAATTCATTGCATTTTCCAGCTGACAGTAATTCAGGGGCTATCTGATCTGGGGGGGTTGTGAGCTTTTCAATTACAGAAACAACGTGCGAGAGTTGTTGACATTTTGGCAATAATTTCAGAAAAGTATTGCTGCCTTGCTTTGAACAAGCCATCATTGAATTTTCGCAGACTTATTTTGTATAGTTCTAGATGAATTTGGAGTTTTGTTGATCTCCATTTACGCTCAGCTCTTCTACCGTCAGATTTCAAATTCTGCAATTATCTCAGTCCCTCCTCCAAGGTGTTTTCTGTGTGTTTGGTTTCTCTTAGTTTTGATGGGAGCCACCACATCTATGACATTACAGACGTTTCTATTATACTCATCCAGAGATCATCAACTGTCCTCAGCACTCAATGTTGGTGTCATTGCTATGGCTTCCATAAACTGTGCACTTGTGTTCTCATTTATGTACCTTTTCTTTAAACAATATACTGACACAGATTACAGTTACATGTTTTTTGTATACTGATTACGTAACCACTGTTACTTGTAATGCTCCCCGAGCCTGCTAATACATAGTGACTGCAAGCAGGAATCATGTGAACAGGTATCAACTAGTCAGCCTGGACAGAAAGACCCGCCCACAAGCAAGAGCGGTGGGCGTGTCTTTCTTTACTTTGACGTTGTTTTAACCGACCGCTTGAGTCATGAAGTAAAAACATGTCAAAACGCAAATAGAACAGACAAAGACAAAACAGAAAAAGCAAAAACAAAATGGAAAAAGAATAAACTACATTTGTATATTTTTCATTATTGATTCTCTTTATATTTCCACATTTTATTATTGATTCTCTTTTTATTTCAAATTTGTATTATTGATTCTTTTATATTTCTACATGCATTTCCTTTCAATTTTGGCACTCCTGTGATTCCATACATAAGAACATTATGTATGAAATATATTTTATTGGCATATTTTACACTCAAAACATTAGCTTTAACACTCCATGTGCCAACAACTTAAAATAAAGGAATAACGTACAGTCTGTTTGTGGGTTTTAAACCAACTTTGCCTTTAGTGCAACTTATGAGGTACAGTATATGCTTAGAACAACAAATAAATGCAGAAAGTTCGTACTTTCTTTTTAAAGTTTATTGAAAAAACCCAAGGTTTCAGCACTTCTTTGTTACAATGTCTCCTGCAGTGGAAAATACTTTCCTGGTTAAATAAAGATTTACAAAAATTTTTATTTTAAATTAGGAAAAAATCGATATTGATGCATTTAGAATCAATCCGAGAGTCGTGCGACGTAATATTGCAGAACTACACTAAATACATTCAGTGACTACAGTCACCAAACTTCATGAACTGTTTACTCGGCCACGAGTTATTATTATTAATGATAAATTATTATAATTAGTTCACCACCTGCAAAACACTGTACTTTTAGAGCACCTTTCTCTAATGCTAACACACTTTGTTCAAAACAGTTAAAAACACAATCGAAACAGAAAGAAAAAAACATAGTGAATGTGCTGCAGCCACATTGAAATCTATTAAAAATTACAAAAAAAAATATTGACGATAAAAAATAAGTAAAACGATAATGCAATTCCAAACACAGAGACCACATTCTGCATTTTTATTAAATATTTTTTGTAAGTAGGATTCTTATGCAAAAGCACAAATGTTCTTACTGTAAAGTGCTGCATTCCTGATTTAGTCTTATTGCAACATATCACAACATATATAACAATTTAGAACCATCAAAGTGCAACAGTCTTATCTTATAATTAAATACTGATTTACCTGACAGAAATGATTCAAAGATCAGATGTATTTAATGTAATGCTCTTTGTTGTTAGTATTGTGTAGTTCAGTGTGTGTTTCCACAGTGACGTGTATGAAGTGTTATGTTGGTGAGAAACACTTTTTATGATGACATAACTGTTGATCTGAGATCATGATGGACATGCAGGCTGTGTTAGAGTTTAGATCATGTGACTTCAGTTTGGACCAATGATTGTCAGCAATAGAAAAAAGCTGTAGACTGTGGAACATCAGTAAATGACTAATCAACATGTATACTAGTGATATAAAGAGAGAAATCAAAAACAGAAACGAAGGAGAAACCAACCTAAACATGTTTGTTGGTGAGTTCTGATGTTCTCTAACATCTGCTGTGGTTCAGCTCTGACATCATTTTCAGCTCCAGATGTTTTTGTGTGACGATGCTAATCAGACGTTGGTGTTTCCTCTCTCTGAAGGATCTCCTTACTACGACAACGTGAGGCCTCTGACTTACCCTGACGCTGACATGGTTCTCATCTGCTTCGACATCAGCCGACCAGAGACGTTAGACAGTGTCCTGAGGAAGGTGAGCGCTATGATCTGTGGCGGTTATTTATCGGGTCATTATCCCACGCACTTCAGTCTAAAAAAATCTACCAATTGTTTTTTAATTATTCAATATTCACACTACAATGTTTTAGTTTGATCTGATGAATACTTTTTAGATATGGACAATTTAGGTAAGGAACTCCATCCCATAGAAAGGTAAATATGGTATGGTAATAAGCTCCACCTACTCTCTCAGAATATAGAAAAAGATCTGCTATTACTGTTATGATAATGATGATGGATATACCGTATATTAATCTGTTTTGAAGGAAAAACACCCCCCAAAAAGCAAAAATGTAGAATGTGAGATATTTATTGTTTTAAAAAATAAATGTTTTTCTGATGCAATGGTTATTATATATTAAGACCAAACAGAACAACAAAAATATGCAGAAAAGAGAAAAAATACACTTAAATGGTTGAAAATGGACAAGGAACAGCAAAAATACAATAAATGACAACAAAAATTACAGAAAATGACAAGAAAATATGTAAAACAACAACAAAAAACTGCAAAAAAATACACACAATTGAATCCAAAACACACACAATGGGAGAAAAATATATAAAATAACTACAAACACAACAATACACTAAACAAGCTGATTAATCAATTTCCTGGTGTTATACTTGTTTCACTGGTTTTCTCCTTCCCTTGACTTTAAATAGTAATAAGGTCATTCCATGTCAATCCAACAAATACTCCTCGCACTTTAGTCTAAAAAAATTATTACATTTTACCAATTGTTCCATAATCATTCAAAAGACACACTGTACATTTATTGAGATTTTGAGATATGGACACTTTAGTGAGGGGGGTGTGTCCTTATTATTCTTCCATTTTCATCTTCCAATATATCAGTAACTCCATCACATATAAAGGTAAATATGGTATAGAAATAAGCTCCACCTACTCTCTCAGAATATAGAAATAGATCTGCTATACATCATATTTATCTGGTGGACATGTCAGCTCCTCTAAATAGTCACAAAGTCAGTGTGTGTTTGGGTCTGGAACATGTTTGGGTCTTCAGTAAACTACTTAGCATATGTCTCAGCTCCCTGTAATGTGATCAGCTTAGAGCTATGAACATAGACTGTTCACATCACTAATGATTAGTCACAGATATGCATTGGTTCTAGACTCACACGCTCTGGAAATATGAAAAAACACATTTTTTTTTTTACTATTTTCATTGGCCCATAACTGCAAGTGAGAATGTAAGAAAAAAATCTGATCTGTTTTAATTTATAGTATAAATGTTACTCTTTATTGGGATATAAAATAATTTTTCTTTATGAGACTTCTTCATTTTTATTTTGGACCCAAACTTTTGTTATTTCATCACGTACCAATATTGAAAATCCTTTATGAGGCCATTGTAGCTTGGCTCTGTGTCATAATAATTTATTGTTTATTAGTTTTTCACTAGTAACGTAAAAAATAATACATGACACCCAGTGACCAGAAGTTTACATGCTAATGTTTGTGACATTAAATGGTTTTTAGTGAGAAAACATGATTTAAAAAAACAATTTGGAAATTTTTGGATCATTATGATAAACACGTGGTGAAATATCTCCATATATCGCAAAGTCAACTTTTAAATGTCTAATAATCGCCTTTTTTTCTCACTGTGAGTGTTTTCCTTTATCCTGGTCAGTGCTTCTAACGCTTGTGTTTCTGATTCAGCGTTGTTGTTGAATGTAAAAGTCAGACTGTGTGGTGTGTGCAGTGGAGAGCAGAGGTGAAGGAGTTCTGTCCTGATACCAGGATGCTGCTGGTGGGCTGTAAACTGGACCTACGCACAGACCTGTTCACCAGGTCCCACAGCAGACAGACTCCAGTGTCCTACGACCAGGTGCCTCCTCCTCCTCCTCCTCCTCCTCCTCCTCCTCCTCTTCCTCCTCCTCCTCCTCCTCCTCCTCCTCTTCCTCCTCCTCCTCCTCTTCCTCCTCCTCATCATTTAGAGACTAATGCACAAGAAAGTAATTTAATAGAATAATTAAAAAGAAACAAGTGAGAGATTAAAAAATAAAGCAGAGAAGGGAGGGATTTATAAAATCTAAAACATTGAAATTAGCATAAAAACAGTCGAAGTTAAAAACAACAATAAACAACAATAAAAGCTGATTTTAACCTGTTTTGTGTGACTTCAACAGTTAATGATTACTTGTTAATTTCAGCCACCAGAGCATGTCAGCACACTGTTTAAGGGAGAGTAAAGGTCCCTTAGGTCCCTGATTATTTAGAGCAACCAAAAGCAGCACAAGTTGATATTTTAACTGAAAAAGCTTCTAAATGATTTAAAAATCAGGCTGAATGTTTCACTCCAATAGAAAACAATGGGTTGTTTACAGGCAGTGGGGCCGTGTGACATCATCAATCACATGATTTCAAGATAGAGGAACACAGGCTCTAAAACTGTAAAGTAGTCCTATTTTTCAAAGGCAATACACTTATTTTGTGTTTTGTTAGATATAGATCGACTAACAAAGACATTTCAAAGATTTTTGGACAAACTTGTAAAAACAGGAAGATCCCTTTAATGCTCCCGTGCATCCACAGTTATGCTCTTTTTCGTACGATTACAAAATCTAATGTCTTGAGTGTTTTTCCAATCCAAACTTGGATGCAGTCATGTAATTTCCCGACTCCTGTGAATGCATCATTAGATCCTCTGATACTTTGTGTCGTAGGGCTTCAACACGGCCAAACAGCTGAGCGTCCCGTACCTGGAGTGTTCCTCCCTGCAGTCTGAGACCAGCATCAGGGACATCTTCCACATGGCTACGTTAGCCTGCGTTAGCAAGGACAAGAAGAGCATGAAGAGGAGGAAGTCCTCATGTAACAAGAGGACGTCTGTGGTCGGAGGAGGCGTGGCTAACATTCACAAACCTAAAGCCAGGAGCTGTGTGCTTATGTGAACACACACACACTCACACACAGATGGAACCAGCTCTGGAATATATGAAGGAAGACGAAGTGGCCACGATCAGCTTATGAAGAACATCACCTTTCATCACCTTATCATACGTGATGAGTTAGGATTCACTCACATTAAATAGACGCTTTTTGGTGAGGTGGGATTCATAGAACATTGGTATGTTTTTGGTCAGTCCATCTCATTTGAGGAGAAACAAAGCGTATACCTGTAGTGGAAATGTATATAACAAAAAATGTGTTCAATGTATTACCAATAAACAAAATATGTGCAGCTTTTTAAAATATAAAAACAGATTAAAATAACTTTTTAGAATGATTTTATACCTTGGGGCATAAACTATGGAGAGTCGCCATTTTGGTCAGTATAAGACACATGTTCATTGATCAGCATGGCCTGTTGCTTTGAATAACTGGTGCATTGTGGGAGGTAGAGGTGTAACAGGTGTGTTTACATTGTGTGAAATGTAGTTTTTCAGCAGCCGTGTGGAACCTCCCCCTCAGTGATAAAGCGATGAAATTTTACATTTCTCACCAACTACCTGACAGACAGAGCTGTTGTTAGCAGCAGAAACGAGCCATGGCTGAGTAGTTAGGTGTTGGAAGTGCACAAATATGGTTAGAAACTGTGATGAAAGCTGCGTGAAACGATGTCTGTTCATTGATTGGATGATGCTCCACTACCTTTGAGTATCAGCACCTTCACGGCGCCCTAACCAGCAGCTAAGTTCTCCTGACAGAGTTCATCATTTAGCCACAAAAAAATAAGAAGAACAATGTAGTGGGGGTGTGGTTAGTGCCATGACACCCCCCATAGTATCTCCTGGAAGTAGAAATGTAGTAGTGCTCTGAACAAGTACGTTTACAAGCTGCATTCAACCACTTTCTGTGAAAGAATTCTGTCAGACTTTGGCTTGGTGCCCATTAGCTTAGCCCATTAGCTTAGCCCATTAGCTTAGCCCATTAGCTTAGCCCACAGATCCATATCTCACAGCAGCACCTCTGTGAGGTTTTTCTCTTGTTGTCATAGCAACCATTGGCTTTACACTCCACCATTGTTTGGAAACTGACCTGTCCAAAATGGCAACTCTCCATAGTTTATTCCCCAAAGTATAAAATTGTTCTAAAAAGTCATTTTAATGTGTTTTTTTTTTCTGTTTTAAAAAAGGTGCACGTATTTTTTTTTTTTTTTTATTATTGGCATACATTTATGTTATATACTGTACATTGTTGTTTGTTTCTTGGTTAATGGCGCATTGCAACCAACTTGAATAGGTGCATTTCGCCACCTACTGCACTGGAGTGTGTCAATCTTTGTATATTATAGTTAGGTTAGGCCGAGCCCACACTAACAAAGACAAACTCAGAGATGTGGAGGTTTGAGCTGCGTTAGCTAACCCGACCACGCTAACTTTGAAGATGAAATGCTTCAGCTTTACAGAAGCTGTTCACTCCCTTTGTGTAATTCATCTTACCTGTAGACCAACTTATCTGTTTCATTAAGACCCTTAAACAACACTGAGGTAGAGCTAGAAGTGTTTGATTGAGTCTGTGCATGCTCAGGGAGAACATGCAAACTCCACATTGTGGTTTCAGCACACAGCTTTCACCTGTTGATGCATCGACTGCACATCATGTTAACCCTACGTTTCCTGTGGATGATTCTCATCATGGCATTGCTTTATGGGGCACCGATTGTAAAGTTGCACATGCTAAAATAAACGGCAACTTTTCACCATATTTAGCAACAAACCACGTTTAAAAAACATATGTGATTGCGTCAATGAGTTTTTATTTTGGTACTTCCGGTGAATTTGCACATGAGCTAAATATTTAGTTTCACCCGTGTCATTTATGTTTAGATTTAATATTTTACATTTAGATTTAATATTTAACATTTAGATTTAATATTTAACATTCAGATTTAGGTTTAACATTTAGATTTAGATCTAACATTTAGATTTAGTTGGATGGACATTTTACGAGAAAAAAATATCACAAATTTCCCAAATATTGCTGTAAATCTGATCAAAAGTAACTTAAAAAAATTGCACATATGTTTTTTAAATGTGGTTTGTTGCAAAATTTTATGAAAATCTGCTGTTTATTTTAGCATGTGCAACTTTACAATTGCCACCCCATATTGATTCAATGTGATGACGTCACAGATATTTTCATTCCTCTAAAAACAAGAGAGGGTTCTGACGTACGTCGAGAAGCGTTTAGATGTTTATCCTCTAAGAACTTTTTATCTTTTACTAAAAAAAAAAAACATTTGGTTCTGTGTTAGAGTAGATTTTTTTGACTTGTGTTTCCACTAAACAACTAAAACCATGAAGTTTATAACTGTAATAAATAATGATCCATTGTATGACATGTTCTCTACATCACTGTGGATGGAAGTCGTTATTTGAGAAATATTTTCTGGGTTTAACATCAAACATTAACTGTGAGATGAAGAATAATAGTTTATCTTAGAATCTTGAGAGTTTTTGATCAATGGAACGTTTTAAAATCTTTTAGTTTTTCAAATCTAAAAACTGCAGCAACTTTCATATTTTTGTACAAATTACAGATGTTTGAGAAAGAAATGAGACATGATTTTAAATAAATGTGCAAACGCCAGTATGTGTGTGTGTGTGTGTGTGTGTGTGTGTGTGTGTGTGTGTGTGTGTGTGTGTGTGTGTGTGTGTGTGTGTGTGTGTTAGACTTCCAGTCGTCCACACAACACACACCAGACTTGGGCAACTGCTCCACCAGGGGCCACATGTGGCCCTCAATCTAAGTTAGTGAGCAAATCAACTGAAGAAATACACACAATTACACAGAAAAACACCTTATATTACCGAAAAAATATTAGGAAAACAAAAATAAACAAAATGACAGCAAAAATAGACATAACTATTCCAAAAACACAACACATCTACAAAAACACACAAAAAATTCAGAAATGTACAAAGAATACACTAAATTGCTCCCACAAAACGAAAACAACAAAAATACAGAACATTTTACAAAATGACAGCAGAAATACAGAAAATGACTTAAAAATTACACAAAAACAACTATGAAAATACAAAGAAGTCAAAATCAATAAAATAAAAAAAGGGATAAAAACACATAATGACAACAAAAAAAAGACACAATTACTCCAAAAACACACAAAACGTCTATAAAAACAATTGTAAAAATACAAAAAAAAAATGTTTTTTCCAGTGACAAAGTAGGAAAATCATCATGAAGAGGGACAGGATGCGGAAAAAGAGGCGGACCACCTCCAGGTTAGCGTTGGACACCTGTGGGCAGGAGGAGGGCAGAATCCAACGGTGAGACAATCACATGTTCTGGTGGAGAGAGTCATGCATATCTAAGTCCTCAGTGAATGACTGACCACTATTAGCAATGTAGCTGCCTGCTGTGCAGACTCCTTAACAGTAGGTGGCGATATCTGTGTCTGTGACTGAGCCAACATTCATCACTCTGAATTCTATATGTTAATTGTATGTAATTTATTTATGTATTAATTTGTAGAGCTTACCTTATTTGACCCATCCCTGAGGAGCAGGGGTAAAGGGATATATCATAATGTCACGGACCTTTATGTGCTGACTATGAAATATTCCAGCATGCATGCTTACATAAACAACAATAGATAATATTTCTCCATTCACAAGTAACACACACACGCACACACACACACACAAGAACCACTCCCCTGCTCTGTCTGTCTGGGGTCTTTCTTCTTCTACCAGCACGCTAGGAACAGGAACTTAGAACCAGCTCTGTATTCTATGTAACCTTATAAATCTGCTTTTAATAATAATACAAATACTCATTTGACACCAACCAGAATTCTCCTGTACTTATTTGAACATGATCTTCATTGTCACAACAGTGAGCAAACTTTTCACAAATTCCTTGGACTCAGTGACTTTAATTACTCTATCTCTGTCACTCTGACAGCATCAATATGTTTGATCTAATGATGGAAGTGTATCAGTTCAATGTAAATGGTCTAGAACAAACATGATTTGAAGTCTTTAAGGATCATCTCTGCCCAGAAAACTGCACCGGGCTGTGGCAGTTTACAAAAGTCTAAAATATTCCCATTATTCTCAAAATGAAGAATGAGGCCTTTTACTTTATCTGTGAGAATTTTGAGGAGTTTTCACTCTGTGAATAATTTTTGCAGCTTGCGGTGCAGGAACTGGATGAAATCCTGGGTCAGGATGACCTTACTGTGACCCAGGAGAGCAGAGTTTATCAAAGTGTTTTTAGGTGCATAAACCACATATTGGAGGAACGACAGGGAGCCATTGCTTCACTGTTCAAACCCTGAGTCCCACCTCTTGGTCTCTGATACCCTTCAAGTCATGTCTCAACCTTCGTTACTCTGCTCTGAGTCTGGGATCAACAACACCTTGTTTTGCCGTCGCTTGCCAAACGCCGTCTTACTGATGGTTAGATTATGTTTTAAGAGCATACTGGCCTTTGACCAGAACTAACAGCTGGATCACTGTTCACACTCATCACAGTCTGGAGGATCACATGACTGACTTCCACGGCACTGTCTTCTTTGGTAGATGCCTCTACATTGTGGGTGGTCATTTAGCTTGGTTGATCCCCTCTAACAAAGTGTGGAGGTTTAATCTAGTCACACACACTAGGCAGGAGATGTCACCAATGCAGGAGTCACAGTCACATGGTGAGTGTTACCATGCTAAAGGAATGTATCTACGCTATGGGAGGCTGTGATGAGGATAACACCTCACACAGAACTGCTGAACGCTACCAGCCCGACATCAACCAGTGGATGTTCATTGCATCAATGAATGAAAGAAGGAAAATCACCAGCTGCACTACACTGAACAACAAGATTTACATATGTGGAGGATAGATTAATATTAGAGATCTGAATACTGCTGAGTATTACAACCCAGACACCAACCAGTGGACACTGGTCACTCCCATGGGAACACCTCGGTATGAACTTGGGGTTGTTGCATATACTGTATGGGCCACATTTGTGCAGTTGGAGGCTTCGACTGCTACAGAGAGCTGAGGTCTGCTGAAGCTTACAACCCAGTGACCAACACCTGGCATGATGTCCCTGAAATGTCCCACAGATGCTGTGGCTTAGACATTGCAGTGATGAACAATCGGATCTTTGTTGTCTCATGTTGGACAGAAAAAAGAATTGTTGAGTGCTATGACTGCACAACAAATACTTGGTCTGTGGTATTTTCTGGCAATAGCTGCTACTGCCATGATTTTGTGAGTTGCTGTGTGATTTCTGGACTTCCCAACATGACTGAGTACTGTCCCCTTGTGAACCTGTCATACCCAGGAGACGTATAAACGAGTATAAACTAGATACTGAAAGAGAGCAAATGTTAAAGTGTTTAAAGACATTGGACTGTGTGAACAAATGAGTCGGTTCATGTCCCAGTTCAGATGGGACGGTTTTAATTAGCTGGAGCAACCTGAGTAGGTGATGATCTAAAAAAAATAACAATGTGGTTGTGAGGGTTGTGGGTGCACAACATATAGCAGATGTGGAGATGTACTGAATTTAATTAGATTTAATAGTGATTTGCACGTCTGGCTCACAGCAAGGCCATGGGTTCAAGCCCTGGACACTTTAAGGAGGTTGCATTTTCTCCCCATGCTTGTTGTGGACTTTCTTCTGAACATCCAAAAAAACAACAAAAAAAGTATTTGTGCCAGGTTAATGTAATGATTAACACGTCTGCCTCACTGGAACAAAATGAGTCCAAAAACAACAATAAAAAGTACAAATAAATAAAATACAAAAAAAGGGCAAAAACAAAAATACACAAAATGACAACAAAAATAGACACAATTACTCCAAAAACACACAAGACTTCAATAAAAACACACGAAAATTACTTAAAAAAAAAATAAGAAAAAAAAATACACAAAGTGACACAGAAAAACATAAAATTACCAAAAAAAAAGTTAAACAAAAATACACCAGATGACTCAAATATTACACAAAGGGGGTATGTTACAAAGTGAGATTATCTCTTATTGCGCTAACTTCCAAGATTTAATCAGTGTGTGACTGGACTATAAAGCTCGCTAACATCTTATGGAGCTAAATCACCATGGTAACTTATGCTGTACGACTAGCCTGCACGGGACCTGGTTTTGCTCTAGCTTGGATCTTAAGCCCCGCCTCTGGACCAATCAGGTCTCTTAGAAAATGACCTGCCCATTGTTAGAAGATCCTGGTTGGTGCAGATCTGACAGCTGAGTTTAGGAAAGAAAGTTTATTAATGGATCAATTAATCCTTTCATTTACTGATGACATCCTTTAGGGAAGATAAAAATCTACAGTCAGCTGATGAAGCCTGTCTTTGCATGCAGATGAAGTCATTAATTAATTAATTCATACGCTAGACCGCATGAGCAAGAAAACGCTGCAGTGCAACAATGTGCTCTCGTCCCAGTGTGTGTGTGTGTGTGTGTGTGTGTGATAAATAGGTTTATCTGAATAGAAACACATGTGTACTGTAAAGAAAACTGATCAGAGCGCTGTCTGTTTATCATCCAATGGATTCATATCATAAATAATCTCACGCTTTTGCACATTAACAGTATCAGCAGCTTCCTGCCTGGATTCTTTCATTCATGCCTTTTCTGTAACAACAGTTTTGTTTTTGGTCTGATTTATGGATTTTAAATATTCATCATTTTAAACTTAAGCAACACCTGACCTGGTCGGGACCAAGTTATGTAGTGGATCAGATC